>NC_044908.1:74165717-74350717 GCF_001633185.2 Quercus lobata
TTTTTTTTTTTTTTTTTTTTTTTTTTTTTTTTTTTTTTTTTTTTTTTTTTTTACAAATTGGTAAGTTACAAAGTGATGTAAATGGTGGGCTTCGATGCTAAAAAAAAATGATGTACTTGTAGCTGTAGACGACTAAATTTCTAGTTTGAAATAAATCAAACAAGTAAAATAGTTTCACAAATGCAATTTTGTATTGATGATTATGTGGTACAATTCTCTATAATTACAAAAGAGTGATCTTCTGATTCGATCTCCTTAAAAGACTTTGTTGATTGGAATTGTGGTAATATGATTTTGACTTGAACATAAAATATCCTTCAATTTGGTTGAGGGATGGATTGAAGATTGCTGAAACAGAATTACAATGAATCTCTAGCTATGAGCTTGTTAGAAATCTTTTGTTCTTCACGTTTTTCGTGTGTTCTTCGTCTTCAAAGGTTTGTGGTGGAAGTTCTTCGGGGCTTTAGAGGCTTGAATCTATAGAGCTTCATTGATTTGTGGTTTGTTGATGTTTCTGAAGGCTTTTGAGCTTGATTCCAGCAAACTTTAGGATCTAGGTAGATAGTTTGGATGATTTTGCTTCGAGTGTTCTTCGGTTTTGAGGTTGAAGTTTTTGAAGGCTTTGAGGCTTGATTCTTGTAGAGTTTTTGTACTTCTGATACTTTTGAATCTTCTCTGATGTTGCTTGTGCTCTAGATGGCTTGGTCCTCTTAAAGGCCCTAGGAAGGCTTCTATTTATAGGAGTTTGGGGGTGGGTGAGCGACACGTGGCAGAGTCTGATTGGTGACACGTGTCACAGCTTGATTGGTCCACGTATGTCATCGCTTACACGTGCTGGGTTGCATATGTCATCGCTTACATGTGCTGGATTGCATATGTCATCGCTTACATGTGCTGATGCGTGATTGGTTCTTGCATGAAACTTGGCAAATTTCTGTTGGTTTCTGAGTAGTGATAGCAAAACCTAGCAGCAACATGTGGTACTTTGTAATTGACTGTATTTTGTGGACTTGGTAGTATGACGTGTCAGCTTGTGATAGGTTGTGAATTTTCCCTCTCTACAATAGCATTACTCGTAAGAGAATTAATGACAATATTAAGGGGGCCAGGGCAAAGTGTAATTTTATAGAACAAAATTGCTAAAATTTGTTCTTATATAATACTAATATTAAAAAAAAAAAAAAATAGGGGGCGCCATTGCCCCCCAAATACAAACTATGTCTCCGTCCATGGATGCAACTTTCCAGAAATCTCTCGTCCATACACAAACCTGACCTGAACTCAAAACCAATCAGTCATTTATCAAATTATTTGCTATACTTAAAGAGCTCAGACACGCTTACAAGTAAACCTAAATTTTTTATTATAATAATCATTGTAATTTTTGTTAATAACTGTTAGTTATTGGTTATAAAGATAATCAATTAGTATCTTATAATCTAATCTTATGGCTATTTGTATACCTACTATCTTTGCACTATTATTCATATATAACAGTATTTTTCTAAAAAATTTTGTATTGAACTATTAGTTAAGAATTACTATTTTCTTATATAACCCTTTACTAAACCAACCAAGGGCAAGGATTTTTTTAAATAAAAAAATTGCTTTATATTTTAAGTTTTAACTAAAGAAATTTAGTGTTCTCTAAAAATAAAAAGTTACATATATATTTTTCTTTATTTCTATATTAAATTTTTCATCTACTCATATCATAAGCCTATTCGTTAGTGATAGAATATAGTGAGAATTAAGTTTTTCCAATCATGATAGTTAGAAAGGAAAGAGAAAAAGAAGAAGAAGAAGAGTTTTCTAACAATTCAAAAAACTTCAACTTGCAACCCTCTATTTTAATGTTATCTTTAATTTATACGACCTAATGAAGAACTCATGATCTCAACTTTAAACTGAAATTCCTCCTCTCCCACACAATCAACTTTACAATAAATATGGGTTCCAGTTAGTTCAATTGATAAAGTCTCTAATAGTTGAATAAGAGATCTGGGGTTCAATCTTCGTCTACGCCAAAAATAAATTGCTGTCTTGATGTGATGACAAAGAGCTATTATTAGAAGTGGACACTAGGGGTATTCACCAAATCACAAAAACCTCACAAACCACACCAAAACCGCCCGCAAAATTGCATAATCGCATTGCACTGCAAGTAATAGTGCACCACACCATATGGTGTAGTGCGGTTTGCGGGTTTATAATAAGAAAATTGAACAAACCGCACCGCACCCTCTCTATATATTAATATATTTATTTATTTTTAATATTAAATATATTATGAATAGTTTAATAACCCTAGTTTTCAAAAAAAAAAAAAAAGTTTGATAACACTAGCAAGTGTTGACTAGGAAAGCCAACCCAAAATAAAGAAAAACTAGCTCAATAGTTTCAAACTTGGCCTAAAGCAAAAGAAAAAATTAGTTTTGGGCTGGGTAGGAAAAAACCAAAATTTGAAAAAATACCGACTTCAAACCTTTCAAATCGCATCTTATACACCGCGCTGCACATGTGACTACAAAAATAAGGTATGGTGCAGTTATGATTTAACCTAAACTGTACTGCAAAGTGTGGTACTAAAAATGACCCAAAATTACACTGCACCACAACGCGAACACCCCTAATGGACGCCATAGCTTGAAATCTTGTCAAAAAAAAAAAACCTTCACAATAAATCATATTTATGTCTCCTCCAAACAAACTAAAATAATAATAATAATAATAATAATAATAACAACAACAACAACAACTAATCGCTAACTTGTGCTATGCACAGGAATGAGTCATTCTATCCACTACAATGACAACTTCAAATTCTAAAGCATCATCCAAGATGTTGGGTTTGTGAATGTAGTATTATACAAAATATGAATGATTCTAATCCATGGGCAACTAAAAAGGCCTAATAGATGCGTCTAATGAGGGAAACATGAAAAGAAAAAATGTCAGCTCAAATTTTATTTGTCTTAGTCAAATGAGTTTGATGTTGTTCTAGACAGAGAGACTTTCAAAGGATGTTACAAACCCCAAGAAATTGCACATTGGAGATGGTGAATTTAAAAAAAAATAATGTATGAAATAGGTGGAACATTTTGAACAATGAATTTCATGATTTTATCTTCTCATATACTTGGTTCAGACACAAAAATATTGCTTTATATGCATAGGAGGGGATGTGGTGTTTACCTTCATTGCTAAAGGAACAATGTTAGCACCAAAGCACCCAGATCTGGAAAGACAAATAAGATTCTAGTAGAAAAAGAATTTATTGGCACAATCACAATCCTTAAAAGAAGCAATATAGAAAGAGTTTCTCTATTCCTGTTCCAAAAAAGCAATCTTTAAGCTGCAGAGTCCCACTCCATGGTTAGAAACTCTGTGCATAAACCCACTATAGGATATAACTATCAAACTAATGGTTAAAAAAGCCTATCAAACTAATGATTAAATAGAGACAAATAGAAACGCATATCATTAGTTAATTTCTACTTAAAAGACATAATGCTATGATGTTAACTGTTTTATTTGGTCATAACTGGCTGGGTAACAGCATTTACTGTAGCATTTTGTGCTACATTAGGGCCAAGGCTAGTCCAATAATTTTCTTAACAGATTTGTGAAGGACATAATAGCTCACACTCATGATTCTTGTATTTGAATTCAGTCAGCTGTTCAACTCAAAGTTTTATTGATTTGGGTAAAAGTGACTTAGAGTAATTAATAATATGTACAATTCCCCTACTACATAGCTAATTTGTCTTTAGTTGTGCATGCTTAAATATCTAAAGCATTTAAAGAATATAGATGTCAGTGGTACTGAACTCTTAACTTCCAAGGATTTGTTCACAAATTATGAAAATATTATACCTGAGCACTTATTATTTCTAACTAATGCATAAATCATTATGAAAATTGTAATTCTCATGCCTATAGTGGTTCTTTTTTAAGAGAACCATTATAGCTCACAATATCAATGGAATATGAATAACAAATTCTAAAAAAATATAAATTATGCAGTAAACAAAGAAAACACCAGATTACCAATCAAAGTGAGTATTGGTTTTGCAATGCCCCAATTTATACTAACTTCCCTTTGCCCTATTCTTCCTCATTTATCGGCCAACAATCTCTTCTTTTTTTCTTTTTCTTTTTATATCAATTAACACATGTCAGAACCAAAAAAAAAAAAAAAAAAAAAAAAAAACAACAACAACAACAACAACAAAAAAATTGAACTTTATGTGATATCCCAGAACATTAATAGTTAAACTAAAACAAGTCCAAATATTTGATTAATAGTTAAACTAAAACAAACCCAAATATTTAATTAGACTGTAAAAAGGGGAAACTCAATACAGATCAAACCAAAAAAAATCCATCTTTGTTTCTCATAAAAGACCTTAAAACACAACAAATTTTTCCAACATACTCAAAATATGTCTTTACCTGCACATCATAGGGTCCAATCGTATCCTTATGGCCTGTAGAATCTTGATGAGTAATGCCTCCCTAAAATCCAAAAAACCCAATTTTAATTTCTTTACAATTAAACCTAATAATAATCAAGTAATTGAATAGCTTTGTGACAAAGTGTCCCTGTAACATGTATGTGATAGTCAAAAAACCTGTAAAACAGAATATATATCAGAATATACTCAAATTATCATACACAATGAGTCAAGATTAATGAACGCACATAATATCAAAAACAACAATGAGTGCAGAAACTCTATGTGGATGATCTAGAAATCCACCAAGAGGAATCACTGAAATCCATATCAATCAAAGGAAATTGAAATTTGAAAAAGATCAAAATAAAAATTAAAAATAGTCAAACATTAGAAGAATCCAAATTCTTCAAGTCAATCCTAAAAATCAAACTTTAAGGAGTGAGAGGAGTGAGGCCTTATTGAAACACCAACCAAACTTTAAGGAGTGAGAGGACTATGGTTGGAGAGGGAGTTGAGGGCGACCTTGGAGGTATTAAGATTTGAAATTATATATCAACAAATAATACACATTGCTTCTGTACTGTTTTTGCAAAAAATAAACCGAACAATAAGGAGGAAAAAATGGAGTGAAACAGAACAAACAATATGAAGAATCACCTTCACCTTTGACTAACTTGAAAGCCCATCCTTCAAGACTTGTAGTGTCCAATCTTCTAAATCTTGGTTGCTTCAATAGATTTTCTTTTGAAATAGAGCAATGTGAGTATTATTGACAACTATAATAAAACACATTGTAGACAATCCATTAAATGATGAAAACGACATCAAATAGTGATATAGATGTGTATATTACAAATTAACAATTGAAACTGAATTTAACTCCAACTATTGAACAAAATTGGTTTATTAAATAGAGGAATAAAAAAACTTTAATACAATCAATCACCCCACTAAAAATCTGGTGTAGTACTCTTAAATTTTACTGATTTAAACAGATCATTGGTTTTTTTTTTTTTTTTTTTTTTGGTGTGGTATTCAAAAACTAAATAAATAAATTTAAAAATTAAAATGAGACACACATGTTTGGCAATCTTGAAAAACCATACTAACCAACCCAAACCTTCAAAACAGAAATAAAATGGCCACAAAATGCAAAATAGTAGTAGCCCCAACATAACATTCCACAGTCTAGCATATGAAAAACCGAAAGATTATATTACCCATTAAACTTGTTTACTATTTCATAATGTACAAAACTAACTTATGTTTACAATGCCCGTATAATAAATTATAGAAAGGGAAAACCAATGTAAGATAAATACAACAAAAAATACCATACATCAAACCAAAACAAACCCAGAATCAAAACCAAATTAAAGAATCCCAGGAAAATAAAAATCCAATAAAAATTGCATTAAAAAGTCGGCTGGGTCGGACTAATAGACGGGCTAGGAGGCGATCGTGGAGGCCACTTTTGCCTTCAACGGTGGTGATGTCAACAACCCTGGTTTAGATTAAGCCCACTTCTTTATTGTTGTTAGATTCAGAGAAAAGTGAGAGATAAAGACCGATGGTGGTTCTTGGTTGTGGAGAGAAAATTGATAGTGAAGATGGGCAGAGAATCGGGTTTAGATTCAGAGAAAGGCGAGAGATAAAGACTGATGGTTG
This sequence comes from Quercus lobata, assembly GCF_001633185.2. Lineage (NCBI taxonomy): Eukaryota > Viridiplantae > Streptophyta > Magnoliopsida > Fagales > Fagaceae > Quercus > Quercus lobata. The sequence goes on from NC_044908.1 coordinate 74,171,846, forward strand.
TTCTGGTTTGTGGAGAGAAAATTTACAGTGAAGATGGCAAAGAATCGGGTTTGAGAGGAGAAATTGTTTTTTATATTATTGGGTTTTAGGTATTATTGGGTTTTAGTGAAAAAAAAAAGAATTTTTTTTTTAAATAATGCTGATGTGGAAAATTGTGGTGCTAGCAGAAGCTTCTGTAAACACAAATTTTTCTCAATTGTAGAAAATCAAACAATTGAAAAGAAATAGGTTTGCAAATATAAATTTGTATTGATGTATAATGAGTACAATCTCTATTTTGATTCTTTTACAAAAGAATACCCTCTGATTCTATCTTCATTGAATTTGACTCGAACAAGAATCTTTTTGATTTTGATTGGAAGATGGATTGATCGGTCTTCACAATAAATCTCTAGCTTCGAGCTTATTAGAGATTTATTGTCCTTCAAGTTCTTCAAGCTCTTCGAATGTTCTTCAAGTTCTTCGAATGTTCTTCAAGTTCTTCAAGGATTCTTCAAATTCTTCGAGTGTTCTTCAAGTTCTTCGAATGTTCTTCAAGTTCTTCGAATGTTCTTCAATTTCTTCAAGGATTCTTCAAAGTTTCTTAAGACGGAATTTCTCCAGAGCTTAGGCCTCTTCCAAAACTTCGTGTCGAAAATGAGAAGGAATGCCCTCTATTTATAGTGATTCTAGAGGATAAGCTTCACTTCGAATTGATATACTTGAAAGTATGTAGTAGACTTTTGATTGGCCCAAATTCTTCTTAGAGATAATTATCTTTATTTATCTATTTTGATAAATATCATATTTTGAATAAAGATAATAATCAACAAAGATAAATAATTATCTCTATTTAATTTATTTAATAAAGATAATTATCTACCAATTTTGAATAGAAAATTTATCTTTATTTTATTTATTATTTATTTTAATAAAGATAATTACCCATAAATTTTGAATAGGAAATTTATCTTTATCTTGTGGGCCAAATGACACATGACAGATTTTGATATGCCAATGTGATGCCAATTTGGATGACACATGTCATCATTTGATTTAATTAATTTAATGACATTAATTCAGAATTTGCCATTAAATTCTGATGTGGCATTTTATAATTGGCTTAAAATTTTGCCTCCTACAGCTTCAGTTTATATATATATATATAGATGATGATAATAATAATAATAATAATAATGGTCTAACCATCATCAAAATAAAAAATTCATACACCAAACACGAAAGCCCTATGAAATCTTTTTATCCCATTATATTGGGTGAATATTTAAATTGAAAAGTTTTGGACTTCCATTCCGACACCAACACAAATTAGGAATTCAATTCCGATTTGGTCACTATGAAATCTCAAATCCTTATTTATTTATTTTTATTCCATTCCGAGATAGTCTAGGAAATCTTTTTTATCCCATTATATTATATATAGACAGCAATATTTTCAATGTTATGTAAACCTCCAAAGGCAAAAGAGAAGAACAACAACAATGGCAATGAGTTTAAACAATCTCCCGGATTTTCTATTGACAGAAATCCTGCTTCGGCTACCTTTAAAATCCAGAGTTCAATTCAAAGGCGTATCAAAACACTGGTGCTCTTTAATCTCTACCCCTTACTTCACTCGCAGTGTTGTTAGGCACTGCCACACAAACCCTCATACACAGCCCTTTATCATGATCTTGGATTACAAAGATAAATATTTAAGTAATCGTCTCCTCGTAATTAAATCTGAACCAGAACTGGAATTTCTCACTGCTTACATATACAAACTAGAAAAGCAACTTTGGTTTGAAGCTTCGTGTAATGACTTGCTCTTGTGTCTGGCAAAACATAGGTTAGATGGCAACAGATGCTATTATTATGTCATAAATCTAATCACTAAACAAGTTTTAGCGCTCCCTCCAATTCCTAAACCTGAAGGTTTCACTATTACTGGGTTTATCTATAATAATAGTGTTAATGATATTGTTGATAAGCAAGTTAGTTTCAGTTACAGGTTGGTGATGCTAAAGGTATGGGCTTCCGAAGCACACATATTCTCGTCAGACACCGGTAGATGGAGTGTCGTGGGGTATTCAAAGGAATTTCAAGTAGCTCGCTTTCCTTCCTCTGCTGTTTCTTACAAAGGCTTGCTTTTGTGGTGCGGTACTAATGGCCGTCTTCTGGCGTTTGATCTATACAACAGCACAGGTAGTCGTTGCTTTGAAATTGAGCAGCCTATAGAATGGGAGCAGCTAATGAAGCAGCCTATAGAACTGGGCCGAATGAATTTTATTGATTGCCTTGGATTTGGAGTGTCTCAGGGGTGCCTGAAAATATGTCAGATTATAGTGCAGTCTCATATCTGCGTTTGGAAGTTCAAGGACTATTATAACAAAGGTGGAGGCGAATGGTGCTTGCAGCACAAAGTTTCTCTCAAGGAATTTGTCTCCGAAAAATCCCTTTGGCTCTTACTAACACAATCTTTTTTTATCACAGTGCTAGGTTTTCATTCCATCAATGGGGATATCTTGTATTTGGGGATTAGATCGAAGGTTTTGATATGCAACTTGCGTAGGAAAACGCTCGAACTCTATTGTAATGTTCCTGAGGCTAACCATTACGCAGCGAGTAACGCCTTCAACTGTGTGCTCCCATGTTGGCCAACACCCATTCCTTCTTCTTTAAAGAATGCTGCCTACTAGCACTTATTGTGGTGCATGCTTGCTAGCTTGCTTCTTTCAGCTTTGGGTTTGTTTATTATAGAGATAATCAATTATATTATAATCTAATCTTTTTGGCTATTTGTAGACTCACTATCTTTGCACTATTAGTTTGTTTGGGTTGCTTGCTAGCATTTCAGCTTTGGGTTTTGGTTAATATGTATTGTGATTTTCCTGTATTATGTAGCATAAGGGTTTGATGGCTATAAGAGTGAAGCTTACATAACATAACAAAAAAAAAAAAAAAAAAAAAAAAAAAAAAAAAAAAAAGAGAAAAAAGAAGAAGGGAAATCCATATGCTTAAGCAGTAAGCACTACCACCGATTCTCTCAATAATTCATTCATTTCAAACTGTTGAATCTTGATTCTTGAATGATCAATCATAACAAAAGATAAATTCAGCTTAATCATTAATTAATAATTATACGTCTCACATAACGTCTGTTACCCAAATACCTTTTGGACAACTTGAATCTCAATTAGCACGTTGTTCAAACATAGATAACATGAATAATATTATTGGTAAGCTTTAACCTTTTTTCTGAGAAACTGGTAACCTTTAACCTGGTATTGAGTGTTTTGTGTAGTTGGGTTGATGATAGAAATAGTCTGAGAAACTGGTAACCTTTAACCTGGTATTGAGTGTTTTGTGTAGTTGGGTTGATGATAGAAATAGACTTCTTGAAAAATAATTTCGTCCATTCTCCTTTTTGCATAGTACTGCTACATATATCAATCCTAAATATCTGCATACAGTCCAACGACCAATGTCACCAATCCCAGCCACATTTTGTAATAATCAAAAACAAAACCTTACCCAAAAGGAAAAAGCTTCAATTACTACAATTTTTTCTGGCATTCTTCACAGCAATACATATACCCCAAGGTGTAACAACCCCACCTCAATTGTGTAGATATTATTTCGACCCTAGATCCTTAAGGTTTTGTTCTCTTCAAATGCTCACTGACACCCCAGATCTGGTTTAGATATTGTTTAAGTGTAGGGATGACCAAATCCAATGGATAATGGATACCCTACCCAACTCGACTGAAAATTTTGGTAATTACTTGAAATGTAATTGGAGGTATAGCATTAAATAAAATGTGTGTTGTGTGGTTGTGTGATGTGATGAGTCTCACATTAGGCATTCATTGGGTAGATATGAGCTTTATTAACAATTATAAAAAGTTTCAATTATGACTAGTCTTAACATAGATGTGACTAGTGTTTTTCCTTGGATCATTACGTAAAGCCTGTCATGCATTTTATATTCAATTATTATTTAAGAAAAAACAGATATAAGTAAATTTATCACTTATATTAGAAAAGAAAAAATACAAGATTTTATAAACATAATTACAATGTAATTTTATCAAGAACTTGAAAACATTACATTGGGAATGTGACATAATTCTTAATCAAGCAAGTCCTTTTTTACACAAACCTCTCTTCTCAAAGTATCACTAAAGTGGATCAAAATGAACCAAAGTGGATTGAATAGGACCAAAGTTGACCGAATGGACTGAGTATGACCAAAGTGGACCAAAATAGACCGAGTAGGACCAAATAGAATCAAAATAGAATAAATAGGACTGAAAGGACCGAATAGGATCAAATTGACTGAATAAGACCAATATGGACAAAGTAGGACCAAAGTGAACAAAATGGACTAACTAGGGTCGAAATAGAATGAATAGACTTGAAGTGGACTGAATGGACCAAACTAGACCGAAAAGGACCGAATGGGACGAAAATGACAGAATGGACCTAATTGGACCAAATAAGACCAAAGTGGATCAAATTGAATTGAATAGACTGAACAAGACCAAAGTGGACCAAATAAGACCGAACAGGCCAAGAAGGACCAAAGTGGACCGAATAGAACCAAAGTGAACTGAATAGGAACAAAGTGGACCGAATAAGAACAATGTAGACCAAAGTGGAACAAGTAGGACCAAAGTGGACAAAATATGGCTAAATAGGACCAAATAGACTAAATGGACTAAAATGCTGTGTTAGCTGATGTGACTCAATAGGAGCTACCAATAATAAATACTAAGGTTCAACCAATGTTATTAAACCCGACCTGGCCCGGCTGGTCGGACTGGTAACCCAGTGACCTAGCACATAAACCGATTTGGGTCATCAATTAGATTGAATATGCACAAGACTCGGTCGAAACTGGTAAAACGTAGCCTAATCACACAGTTTGCTTAAAACTCGCTGGGTTTTAATAACCCAACTGAGTTTGTGAATTATGTAAAATTACATTAATAGGTCAATTCCATTGACTTCTTAACTATTTAATGTATGATAATATGGTAATTCAAATAAGAGGAAATCTAAATAAATAAATAAAAAAATGCAATTTTCAGTTTCATGAAGCCAGTTAGCATGTAGGTACGAGTATATCAGTATATGTTATATAATTTATTGCTTAAACCTTCTTTTCTCTTCTTTTGTTTACATTTTTTGGGCTTTATTTGTTCATTGCTTTAAGTTTAAGTCTTTAACTTTTTTCTTTTTTTTTTCTTCTTTTGTTTTTATAATTTTTAAAATCTCTTTATTTGACCTTGCGGTTCGACCGTTGACCCATTGGTTGAACCAGTGACCCAGTGAATTGGCTTATAGACCAGGTCAACGTCTAGTCTGAGTTTAATAACTATGGGTTCAACTTTTATATATATATATATATATATATATAATTGGTGGGTTTCAACCGCCTTATAACCAAATTTTGAATGTAATTGAGATAATGTTCTGCCTTACAAATTGTGGTAGAGGTGGAATGTTTTCTCCAAAGATACAATTTGACTATTATGAACAATTTAACTTATTAGGATAAGATAGACTTAGGATTTCAAATTGTTGTTGTAGCCGGACCTCTATATCTTGTACTTGAGTTTAAACAACTTGGTGATTAGGATTTACAGTGATTGATCTGTTGCAATGCTCTCAAAAACTCAAGGCAAAGGCAGAGGCAGAGGCAAACGCAGAAGAACAACAATGAGTTTGGACAATTTTCCCGATTATCTACTGACAGAAACTCTGCTTTGGCTGCCTTTAAAATCTGTATTTCAATGCAAATGCATATAAAATCTCTGGTGCTCTTTAATCTCTACTCCTTATTTTACTCGCCGCTATGTTGGCCACCACCACACAAACCTTCAGCCCTTTACATTGCTCTATGAGTCGGCAGATATCCTATCAAATCGTGCCTTCACAACTGATTCTGACGAACCAGAATTCAAAACTCTCGCTTCTTATGTACACAGATACAATGAGCTTGAAGATTCGTGTAATGACTTGCTCTTATATATGGCGCAAGTGGTCTAAAGATGAGGTGCCTGGTAAGATGAGCGTTTACTATGTGATGAATCCAATCACTAGGAAATGTCTCGAGCTCCCTCCCATCACTCAACCTCGTGGTTTTTTCATTCAAGCTGGGTTAATTTTCAGCTATGACTACAATAATAATAATATTGATGATAAGCAACTCAGTTACAGTTTGGTGCTCATTCCTTATTTGAGTCACAAGTCAAGAAAATTCAAGATACACATGTTCTCATCCAACACCAGTGAATGGAGTGAGTTCGAGCCGTTGTTGCCGGCGCTGGAGGGATTTGAATTATGTCACTTTCCCAGGTCTGCTGTTTCCTATAAAGGCATGCTATTTTGTCCTGGTACTGGTGGCCGTCTTCTCGCGTTTGATCCGTACAACCCCAGATCTTGTCGATTGATTGAGAAGCCTATAGAATATGAGTCACATGGAGGAACTGATTGCGTTAGAGTGTGCCAGGGGTGCCTGAGGATATGTCAGATTCATTGTGGTTTCGTTTAGGTAGTGTTTTACGTGTTTGGGAGTTCAAGGACTATGATAATGAAGGTGGAGGCAACTGGTTCTTGGAGCATGAAGTGTTTTTCAACCAGTTGGTCTCAAAATATGTCCCACTGAAATTTCCCTTTGTCACAGTACTAGCTTTTCATCCTAATGATGGAGATATCTTGTATTTGGTGATTGAAATGAAGGTTGTATTATGCAACTTGAGGAGCAAAACAATGGAAGTCTTTTGTGATATTCCTCACGGCTGTGAAGGTAAGTGCACTATCATCAACTTTGTGCTACCATGTTGGCCAACTCCCATTCCATAATTATGTTAATGCCACCTAATTGATTGTGTTGCTTGTTAGAATCTTCAGCTTTGGGTTTTGTGTTTTTTGACTTGCGTTCATGCTATTATTGTTGATTTTTCTAATTATTGTTACTATTTGATCATCCCATCATCTAATCTTGTGGTTCTTAACACTTATTTTCTCTACATTATGAAGTGTGTTTCTTTAACTATTGGCATTGGTGATCACTTGTTTTAGTTTTACATTCAACAATATATGCATATTACAAGGCATTACAACTTTCCTAGCAGAGAAACACAACTCCAACTCGCCATAAACAGTTTGATCAAACTTTTCTATTTGGTGATCAACATCCATATATTTACTCCCAATATATGCAGTCATTCCTTTCTCTCCCCTTGTGTATGGACTTCTCTCTAGTTGTATTATACTCCCTTTATCTTATATTGTTGGCCTGTATTCTATTTTGGGCTATCTCAAAAATAATTAAGTCCTCTTTGAAAAGTTAAATATCATTATTTTTTTTAACATTTTCATTATGCTCCTGTGGAATTTATCAATACTTGTATTAAAATTTGATTTGAATATTAAGATTGAATTTGGTCAGGCTTGGTTGTAGAATTTAAATTTGAAGATAACTTTGTAACGTTATTGTACTAGTGGTACACCAATAGAGTTTGTAATCTACAACAACTTTGAAAATTGAACATGGTAAAATTTTTATTCTTTTATTTTTGTATGCACAGTTGTTTAAATTTTTGATAAATTTGTTTAAGGGTAATTTAGGAAACTTCTAATTTTTTTAAAATGACAAGCATAATTAGTAAAATACGGTATGAGTTTAATACAACAAGTATATAGACGTTAATAGTTTGGCTTCTTTCAAAAAAGTACGTTTTAAAAATTCGGCTTAAAAATGTGAGAATGGAAAAAAAGGGTATGTATATGTTGTTACATTTGTTTTTAAAAAAATCGTAACAAAAATATATACATAAACATTTACCATATATTTTTTTTAGATAAATTCAATCATCTCTGTATCATAACTTTTTAACTCCTATCAACTGTGATTTTATTTGTAAAACAGACAAATAAAATTTAAATTTTTTGAGAACAATGCAAGTAGAAATTACAAATTTTATTATATAGATCATATAAATTGATGTCATGATGTGTCATTAATTATAAAAAGTAATTCAAACACTCATTATTATTTTGATAAAATGATACTAATCACATTTATTGTCTCATCAATTATTAAGTTTTTGTAGTTGTAGTGTTACGTTTACAATATTTTTCATAAGAATTTTATAACAAATCCTAAATGATAAGCTATTATTGATAAGTGAGAAAATGATATTAATGATGAGTCTAAATTATAATTTACTACCTAAACTTTGTTATGAAAATATTGTAAATATAACATTCTAATATATTGCACTAGTTTTAGAGTATTTAATAATAATAATAATAATAATAAACACGATTATTTGGGCACCAGGAACAATGACACAAACTTGGGATATGTGTTTTGTCAGGTTTATATTTTAAATATATTAAACATGACTCTTAGACTCAATTTAGGGTTTGAGTGGAAATAATTTATTTATAATTGAAATTGAAACTTTTTTGTTAAAAGTATTGTAGATAAAGATAAAAGTCAGCTGAAATACTATAGTAAGACTCATAAATAGTAATAAAATGTACAATGAAGTTCATAAATAGTAGAAAAAATAAATTAAATAATAAAATAAATAAATTTTTTAAGCTAATGCCAAACACAGCTTTAGTGTTTGACATGTATTCATTTTATTGAGATTTTTTAATATTTTATATTCCTAATTATCTGACGCAACAACCAACAAGTTTCAGTAAAATGTTGGTTAATAATAATAATAATAATAATAAACACGATTATTTGGGCACCAGGAACAATGACACAAACTTGGGATATGTGTTTTGTCAGGTTTGTATTTTAAATATATTAAACATGACTCTAGATCCTATTAGTGTGCGTTTGGAAATAATTTATTCAGTTGAAATTAAAATATTTTTGTTTAAAGTAATGTAGATAAAAATAAAAGTCAGTTGAAATAATATAATGAAACTCATAAATAGTAATAAAAAGTACAATGAAATTTCTAGATAATAATAAAAATAAATTAAATAATAAAATAAATAAGTTTTTTAAGCCAATGCCAAAAACAACTTTAGTGTTTGACATGAATTCATTTTATTGAGATTTTTTAATATTTTATATTCCTAATTATCTGACGCAACAACCAACAAGTTTCAATAAAAAGTTTTTTTTTTTTAATTAATTTATTTAAAATTTTTAACAATCCGAATGTAACGAGCCAATTTTTACGTAGTTTGTATTTAACGCTTGTTGTATGTTTAAACTTAAAGTAATGCGTTTATTTACAAAACTTTGCAAACAGTATGTAAGACGTGAGTAACTTTGATTTTAACAAACGTACGCGAACTGTTCGTGAACTTTACTCGTATTTACTAACTGAGATGATAAGCCATTTAATGATGTATCCCAAAATAATTGTATTTTTTTTAAGCTGGACAAACAATTTGGGATGGGGAGAGTACTTCTTTAATTGATAATAATGAAACTGCATAAATAAAAATTTTTAACAAGATATTAGGCATACCAATATCTAAAACTAAAAGAGGGCTAGAAAAAGATGAAGCTACAGGCTACACTTCAACATTCATGGGGTTTTATGCGTAATGACTAATGAGGGCTAGAGACATCATTTTACTGGTCCAGACCAAAAAAAGAAAAAGAAAAAGAAAAAGTAAAAAAAAAAAGATAAAAAAGAAAAGAGGAAAGCTTATGTGATTGAACAATTTTCCTCTCACACCTTAGCCATTCCTGTTACAACTGTTACTTCAGAATCTGCCTTTAGCACTAGTGGGAGACTTTTAAGTCCATATCGTAGTAGGCTATATCCCAAGACTATAGAGGCAATGATGTGTGCTTAAAATTGGTTATGGAGTGAAATCAACGGTTATCAATTGTCTAATTTCTATGTATAAAATCAAAATTGTATTTTTATATTTACTAGTTACAATTTGATGAAGTTTATTCCATTTTTTAATTCATTGTTGTTGTAGATTCTTCAACTATGTCTGGAAATTGTACACTTCAATCAATTCTTGATGATAGGGAGCCTAATGAAGAGGATGAGAGTTGTGTTACAATTGCAGAGGATTAGACATTTTGTATTAATTTAGTAGCCTTTTTAATTTCTTAGACTTGTTGGATTAATTTGTTGGTTTGTAATTATTCTAAGCCTTTTTAGCCTTTTGTAATTTCTTAGACTTTTTAATTTTTTGGTTTGTGGAGGATAAGACATTTTGTAATTTCTTAGCCTTTTTAATTTCTTAGACTTGTGGGATTTGTTTTGTAGCCTTTTAATTTCTTGAACTTGTTGGACTTGTGATACTTAGTTCTTGGACTTGTTGGATTTATTTTATTTTTATGTTTAGCTGGTGATTTTAGTTATGATTTATTGATTTATTGATTTATAGATGTATAATTAACAGGTGATTTATTGATTTATGATTAACCTATGATTTGGATTGATTTGGCTGCCATATAACGTGGCCCAAATGCCAAAAATCTTAATACAAAAAATTCTTAATGGGCTTGAATCTGGAAAAAAAATCTTAATGGGCTTAAAAAAAAAATTTGGTTGGACCAGATTTGGGCCCAAGCTACGGGGCCCGACGGGGTTGGTCCGGGCCCCGAAAAAAACCCGATTAATAATCGGGTCGGGTCTGGGTATGCAAAAACCCGGCCCGAACCCAGCCCGTTGCCATTCCTAGGTGCAATACTGCAATCCTTGCAATGTAACTCAACAGATCTAATTGGAGCTTGCTACATCAATTAAACCAAGTAAACTCCACCTTTTGTCAGACTGAGCAACTCAAAAAAATTGATGCTACTGCTCTTCTTAAAGAAAAAACGAAAAAAAGAAAAAAAAAAAATCAGTCATTGATGAAAAAATTGATTGTTTTAAAGTGTGCCAAGTGTGCCTAAGAATATGTCAGATTTCAATGTTCTATACTCGTATTAGTAGCATTTTACGGGTTTGAGAGCTCAAGGACTGTGATAATGAAGGTGGAGGCAAATGGTGCTTGGAACAACCAATTGGTCTCAAACAAATCTCCATGGCTCATATATACAACAAGTACAGCACAAATATTCTCTTCCCTTAGTGCTAGCTTTTCATCCCAATGATGGAGATATTTTGTACTTGGCGATTGAATTGAAGGTTTTATTATGCAAGTTGCGGAGCAAAACGGTGGAAGACTTGTGATATTCCTCATATGACCCTGACACTTGGAATGATAAGTGCAATATCACCTTTGTGCTCCTAAAGTTGGCCAACTCCCATTCCTTTTGCTCCCTTATAGAATGGCGCCTAATACTAGAAAATAGAAATTATTGTCTGGGCTTCTGAATTATGAATTTCCTTTTTAGTTGTATAGATCATCAATTACCAATTGTCATATAATCTAATCCATTTGTTATTTTCATTATTTTTTATTGGATAAAATTCATGTATAGTACTGTTGCGCTTAAGTTTATCTCTTAAAATTTTTTCATGTGCTACTTAATTTTAAAAATACACTTTTATTCATGAGAAAAAAGCCACGTAATAAAATCTTAAGTGAGGGATATGGGGAATAACATCTAAGTATTATATAGTTAAGTTTTACCCTTCTTTGTTTGTGTGAACAAAACACTGTTACTCTCTCTTTCTCCTCCCATAGACAGACCCACGCCTCTCAGCCTCTCCCAAAAAGACTGGTAAGCTCTCTCTCTCATCGATCCTCTCTCTGCAAAAGTTTATAAAGTTAAATATCAGATCTGATTTTCTGTGTGTGCCGTTTTAAAGTATGGATTTTGGGATTATTTTTGAAGTTTTTGCATAGTAATAGCAATAAATGCCTTTTGATTGATTGCCCAACAATTTCTGTACATGAATAGTAATTATTTGCTTTATGGATCCATAATATTGTGTAGTATTGTGTACGTGTATGTGTTTAATATATTGAGTTATCATGAATTAGCAAAAACCTTGGTATTTGGAGATTGTATTGTACACTTTTTTTAAAATAAAAATCTATATAATAGTTTGTTCTTATTTATTTATAAGGTGTTTGGATATATAATTTCACTAGCCGTGCACAGATTAATTAAAATTCATATCTAAAATAATATCAATTCATTTTATTAAAACTATAAATTGTGGGAGATGAGCAAACCTATTTAAATAAATAGGTTTAATTTATTTTCAGATTTTCCAAACTTTTAATAATACAATTTTCATGTAAAATAGTAATTTAATCGTATTGGAACTTTGGCAATAGAGCTTTATGTAAATTTAAATTAACTTAATAAATTTAATCTGTTTAAAGTGTAGTGAGAGCATAAGGGGAGGGTATTTTCAAGTTAAAACCGGGCCTTCTAAGACAAATTTTGGTATATAACATATGATATTATAATCCATGCATTATTCTAGGCCTCTTTCCTGAAAGTACTAAATTAATAAGTTTGTGGTATGCACAGCTTTTTTTCCTTAGGCCTTGTATTATTCACCTTTCTTATTATTTTGTTTGCACTGCTTGTTGTGGACAAGTCTTGTGGCTGTTTCATTTTAATTCATTTGTTTTTTTGATTGGTAATTTACTCGTCTTTTGAATGTTGCCTGCTTTTCAGATGAGCTTTGTGCCAATGCTGCATACACGTCTTCTAAATTTACATCTTTTTTTTGGTTGTTGTTCTTCTAATTAAAAGTTCATATGTTGGTATATGGTAGGTTATAATGCCAGTGGTTTAGATTCAGATGAATTGAAGGGTGATTCTTAGCAAACCCTTTAGGCCTGTGAGTTTGAAACAATCAAATGTAAGTTGATATCCCTATTACGTTTGGCCTTATTGTACTTAATTTTTCTCATTGCCTTGTACTTAATTTAGAATAGCGAGATGTTTACATGGCCTTATTGTACTTAGTTTTTCTCATTACCTTTTACTTAATTTAGAATAGCACGATGTTTATAAACATACGAAGATCATGGGTTATTCACTGTCAATTGTGTCCTTAACATGCCCTTTTGTGTTTGGTTTTGTGAGAATCTATTTTGTGCGTTCACATATAATTTTGTTTTTATTTGGCAGTAAGATGCACTTATCTGAATTTGATTAGCGCATTTAATACTATAATTTAGTAAGTGATTTACCTTTTTTTTTTTTTTTGTTATTAGTGCACTTAATACTATAATTTAGTAAGTTGATTTACCTTTTTTTTTTTTTACCCTAAAAATAGTGAAGCTTTTGTTGGTTTCTTGTAGATTCACATGCGTAGGTTTCATCTTTCTAGACTTGCTTGTTTGATTTGCCTTAGTGTAATCATTGAAGCTACTGTCTCTCTTGTTAATTTGTCCCATAGAACACACCTTGGTTAGTGTTTTATTTTCTTGCCTAAAAGCATTAGTATTGGGGCTTGTATATGGTATATGTTGCTATATTGTTTAATGGTGGTGGTGGGTTTTTTGTTTGTGGTGGTGGTGGGTTTTGTGTTAATGATGGTGGCTGGATTTTTTGTTTATTGTGTGGTTGGGTTTTTGTGTTTATGGTGGTGATTGGGTTTTTTGTTGAATGTTGGTGGTGGGTTATTTGTTTATTGTGATGGCTGGGTTTTTTGTTTATGGTAGTGACTGTGTTTTTGTGTTAATGGTGGTGACTGGGTTTTTTATTTATGGTGGTGGCTGAGGTTTTTTGTTTAATGTTAGTGGTGGGTTTTTTTGTTTATTGTGATGGTTGGGTTTTTTATTTATGGCAATGGCTGAGTTTTTGTGTTAATGGTGGTGGCTGTGTTTTTTGTTTAATGGTGGTGGTGGTGGTGGTGTGTTTTTTGTTTATGGTAGTGGCTGGGTTTTTGTGTTAATGGTGGTGGCTGTGCTTTTTGTTTAATGGTGGTGGTGGTTTTTGTGTTAATGGTGGTGGCTATACTTTTTGTTTAATGGTGGTGGTTGGGTTTTTTTTATTTATGGTAGTGGCTGGGTTTTTGTGTTAATGGTGGTGGCTGTGTTTTTTTGTTTAATAGTGGTGGTGGGTTTTTTGTTTATTGTGATGGCTGAGTTTTTTGTTTATTGTGATGACTGGGTTTTTTGTTTATGGTAGTGACTAAGTTTTTGTGTTAATGGTGGTGGCTGTGTTTTTTGTTTAATGGTGGTGGTAGATTTTTTGTTTATGGTGGTGGATGTGGTTTTTGTTTAATGGTGGTGGCTAGGTTTTTTTTTTTTTTATTTTTTTAATTTTTTTAATAGTGTTGGCTAGATTTTTTATTCGTTGTGGTGGTTGGGTTTGTGTTTATGATAGTGGCTGGGTTTTTGTTTTGGATTTCACTTTATTTGTTTTGTTTTAAATTGGGATTTTTTCTGCATTCTTTTTTATTTCTCCATGGTTTGTAATGTGGGTTTAGTTTTTATTTGATGAGAATGTTGTGGGTCTTCTTTCTTTGATAGTTTGGCTTCATATGATGTTGCATTTTGAATATTTTGTCTAGTTTGTTATTGGGTATTCTGTGAACTTTTTCTGCATTGTCTTACTAATAATAATCTTTTTTTGTTGTAGTACATCTTATCAAGGATATAGGTTTGTAGTCTAGTTTGTTATTGATGTATTTTCCTTTATACTTGTGCAGATATGAGATTGGTGGCAAAAAGATAGCTTTTGTGGAACTACTTGAACTCAAATAATTTTTTGTAAAGTTTGGAAGCCAAGACATCATTTGTATATAAATGGTTGTAATTACTTTGTGAACATCTTTATTGCATTTTTAGATTGTATGGATGTTTTTTTTTTTATGGATTTGGTTAGAAATGAATGGATGTTTGTTTTTATGGATTTGGTTAGAAATGAACAGGTTAATGTAATGGCAAGAAAATGTAAAGAATATTAATACAAAAAATAAAATTGGTGACATAATTTTCGTCGCCATATTTGACTATAAGCAGAAATTAGTGACGAAATAATTCGTCACCTGATCTATTGAAATTAAAAATAATAATAAAAAAAAATCGATGACTCAAAACTTCGTCACCTAATCTATTGAAATTGGAAAGAAAAAAAATACATTTGGTGACGAAATTTTCCGTCACTGAAAATAAGGTTTAGTGACGAAAATATTAGGTGACGAAAAACTTTTGTCACCTATCATTTTTTATTGGTGACAAAAAAATTTCGTCACCTATCACTTTTTTATTGGTGACGAAACATTTTTGTCACCAATACATTCTGTGACGGAGCTTAGGTGACGAATGCTGTTTCGTCACCATTTCGTCACCATATGTATTCGGTGACGAAATAAGAACATATTGTGACGAAAGGTTTCGTCACTGTAGTCCACTTTTGTTGTAGTGTGCAGTATCTGCACTATTAGTTCTAGTTCCTTAATATATATATATATATATATAGAGAGAGAGAGAGAGAGAGAGAGAGAGAGAGAGAGAGAGAGAGAGAGAGAGAGAGAGAGAGAGAGAGAGAGAGAGAGAGAGAGAGAGAGTTTTCAGAAAGTCCAATTAGATTTTAATTGGATTTTTAATTTTGCGTCACGTGTTCTATTTAATTTTAAATTTTGTGTCAAGTATATTATTAAATGTAAAAATTGAAGAGTCCAAATCTAATTAGATTATACATTAGATTTCAAGTGGATTCCAATTTTCCACTACATGTCCATTTAAATTTTTAATTTTTGTGGCAAGTAAATTATTGGATGCATAAACTGAAGAGTCTAAAACTAATTAAATACTTAATCATATATATATATATATATATATATGAAATTATGAAATGAGTTCAAGTTACATCTGATGTAACTCCACAAAAGTTACATCTGATGTAACTCCAGTTACACATTTTTTAATCCATAGATTTCCAAAAGATCTAATGGTAAAAAAAAAAAAAAAAAAAACATCATCATTCTTTACATCACTATTTTACTTTTAAGCTCAACCTCTTTTTAAATCATGTGGTATTCAAATCCTATAATAAATGTATATATAATAGCTCATTGTTGTGATTTATATAATTTTGTTAGTATTTATCCACCTTCATTTTTGATCAAATTATTTTTTATTGTGATAATTGGTAATGACCTCTAGGTAGTATGGAGTCTGCTTTTTTTATTTTTTTTTTATTTTTTTTATGTGGATAATTTTAAAAAGAGAAAGTAGCACAATGTTTGATGTGGATAGCTCATTATTTATTGGGGATGAGGTTTCTTTCTAGAAATTGATATGTTGTAATTATTTGAAATGTTTTTTTTTTTATTATTATTATTTTAAATTGGAACATGCTTGAACCATATCATTGTGGCTTTTAGATGAATGTTGATTGATACTTACAGCATTATCCGCGCGTTGCACAGGCCCATTGCTTATTCTTATAATAGGCAGGCTGCATTCCATTTCAGATATTGTTGTTAATGCATAGGTATCTTTGAACATGCATCATCTCTTCTCCTTAGCGCTCAAGCACTTTGTAGTTTGTACATGGAGAGGTAATATAATGCCTACAAGAGCGGTGACCTTTGGGCTTAATTTCAAAATATTTACAACACAGGATAAGTTTTTTTTTTCCCCTTTTCATAGAAATGCTATTAATTACCAGTAACTACATTGCAGACATAGAAAGTTCTTCCATATTAATTATATATAGGTTTTTTGTTGCTCAAGATCACTTCACGAAACGGAAGAAGACAACTATAAACCTAGAATATTTAGGTTAGTTAATTGAAATAATGTCTTCATATATTTTGTGTTTTGATAGGGAAATGATAAGATTTTGTTTGCTTGTAGATCCCACATAAATGACCAGTACTGTTCTGAGCAATACAGACCCGACTGTTGGCCCTGTTAATGGAAGACATGCTTACATACCATTCCATGTGAGTTTCTATATTTCGAACCAAATTATGTTTGGTATATGCTTCATATCCGCTACGCCAATTTAACAAAGTTCCAGTTTACGATATCATGTTAAATGAACAGATTTAATTGACCCTGTAATAAAATACCAGGCCTAATTTTCTCCTCTTTAAATATAACTTGAGGGAACTTGTAACTTATCAAAAAAGAAAAAAGAAAAAAAACCAGTGGATTAAGTGAGAGATGAGCTCTTTCAACTGAAGCTGGAGCAATTTCAGTTTATTACTAGCAACTACAGCTGAAACTAGTGGCGGCTGGGTGTTCCTCAAGAAGCATAAATTACACAATCTAATAAAAAGAAAGTTTTATATATTGACAACTACAACAACAATAAAAAAACACACAAATACATAAAGTTTTACAACATAAGCTTGTGGAGTTTAGTTGTGGTTGTTATTAGTGTTGCTGAATAGGGATGACCGACGATAGCTGGGGAGAATAAGTGAGTTTCTTATTCCCTTTCAGTTGTGGTTGTTGTTAGTGTTGCTGAACAGGGATGGTCGACGGCGATGGTTGGGGAGAGTAAGTGGGTTTCTTATTTCCTTTTAGCCTTTAGGTTTGATTTAGTTTTAGTTTAAATTGTTTAATGGCTTATGAATCCGCGATACACTGAAGCAGTGAGGATTTTTTTTTTTTTTTTTAATATTTGTTGAATTGAAAATGTAATCATGTTGGTGTTGGAGTAATGATAGTCTTAGTTTGAGATGAAATTGATCTTGTACTGGGCTTTTCTATTGGCATTTGGTTTGGGGCTTGTTAGGGGTTTTATTATAATTTTTTTTTTCCAGATTTTCGTCCAAGGTTTTTTTTTTTGTTTTGTTTTTTTTTGGGGGGGGGGGGTTTCCATGGTTTTATAAACTAGTACGATGAAAGAACCGAAAAAGGGATTGGTTACTGGTTTTTTGGTCGGACTGAGATCCAACTGATGGTCAAACTGGTGATGTCATAAATAATATAATTAATAAAATTTTAAATTATATAAATAAAAATATAATAAGTTTATTACTAATAATATGATAGAAAAATGTAAAAACATAATATTTAGTGACACTTTTTGTGTAAATTTAATCAAATTTCCTTAGAATGGACAATCACATGTTTAATTATAATCATAAAAATAAAAAGTTTATTATATATATATATATATATAATTAATTAATTGATGTTATATAAAAATTAAGTAACTTTTTAAGTTTATTCATTTAATTAACTAAAACTACTATTTTTTCTAATCAAAATTATCGGAAAAAGAAAAAAGAAAAGTAGTTGTACAGTGAAAAAAACTAAATTTACGTGATTTTGACCAATTAGTTGTATAATATATATTATAATGTTTTTGAGGAAAAATAGTCATACAATGACAGCATGTAAGGTATAGTAAAAACTAAAAGTAAAGTTGTAGTATAAGATTAAAAGAATATAAAATCATGTGATTCTTTTTACTTGAAAAACCTTAATATATTGTTATGTTGCTCAAATTATGGACCAAAATTTAATTTTATTAGCATAAGAAAAATCCAGGATGTGGCCAATTTTTTTTTTAAAGGTAGATAAATATAAAATTTTAAATTATTATGTGTAAATTTTTTTTTTTTTTTTTTTCCAGGTAAGGGTGGTATAAGGTGGTGCCGCCCCTGCTGAAACTTAAAATAAAAATAAATAAATAAATAAACTCATATTGACTAGTTTACTCAAGTTGAACAAATTTTCTGTACGTGCAGCAGGTGATTGAAACATAAAACAAGGTTGTGATAACTGACAGGATGTGGGCAAGGCTACTATCTTCAACCTATCAGCCATGCATCCTGGACCATAAAGATGTCATGAGTCATCAGGCATGAAAAGAAGGAAGTACAACAAAGGCACAAACCCAATCAATAAATGGAGAGAACCATTTAGAAGCAACAGATAAGCATAGAAATCCAAAAGATGTCAGTAAGGGCAGGAGAGGAAGAACCACATCGTGTCATTGTTAGTAATGCTAAATGGTAACAACCAGTTAGATTTTAGAAACCACAAAGGATAAGCAAAGTGACTGGCAGCACATTCCAATTTGAGCAGCTGCTAATTTGAAGTTACCTATGTCATTGTTGGTACCCCTTTTTCTTTTTATTTTTGCTGCATTTTGATAAAAGTGCTATCAAGTGAACCCTATACCCAGTGGTGATTCATATGGTTTTATTGTGAAATTGCCCTACACCATAAAGGTGGCTATGCATGCTTGTAAACACCATAGTCGGTTGACTAATTTGTACATTTCCAAGTCAATTGAACACATTTTGCATATTACATGTAGTTCGTTATTTCCATAAGAGTTGAAATAATGTGGACAACTTTTGCTTCTATGGAGGTAAAAAATTAAAATTTGTGTAGTCTTGATGTTGCCTAAAGAATTTGGTGATTCTCTTCCAAAAATTGTGAAATTTCAATAAGTAATTTAGAAGGTGATTCATGTTGTTTGTTCATGATTTGATCGCATACTTGTATGATGGATTTGGGTTGTAATTTATAAGTTGTTTTAAGATATTAAATGTACTGTTGTGTTTGTTTTATAGACTAGTGATTGTTGTAGTTATTAATAATTGGTTTTTCATTTTCCTTAAATTAATAAAACCTTACATATACCATTTTTTAAAAAACATTTACATGTACTTTTTTTTTAATGTGAATCTTTAAATATACCTTAAATAAAATCTATACATTTCACTTCCTTTTTTACATATATACCATAAAAATAGAGACTACTCCATAATGATAGATGCTAATCGGTTTTATAATTTTTTTTTTTCATGATCTCATTTTTCACGTTTCTTTCCATTATTATATTTTATTGGCTAATGATCTGTATAATAGAGAAATTAAATGAGAGATGGAACCATTTTAAAAATTGTGGTGTATGAAGATTACAAACTATTAAGTTTTAGACCCCTGGAAAACACAATATGTTTAACCTAATTTATTAGCCAAGTTATTACTTAGGTTAATTATGTAGATCTAGGTTGAACATTCATCACACATATCATGTACATTGAAAAAGTAAAGAACACAATAATATAATAACCTAGAAAAACCAATGAAACAACTCGTTTCAAGGTAAAAATGTTAGGGTTTATGCCTTAAAATCCAATTTATTAGCATGTCATAAATAATTAAATAAATTAATTATATGAGATTATCTATAGATGAACTAATGGGACATTATCTTAGTTCATGAGATGCATAGTATGTGATTTATGTGAAAAGTAACAGAAGATATAAATCACAAATTCTTTATAAACTCAGAATTTTAGTTCGTAGTCGGTGATGAAATTAGGCATTTCATCTGCGAAGACTATAACATATCAACTAAGATGATTTGTCTTGATCATGGAAGTGGAGACTTCTAGTTGATATGTTGATATGTTTTAAGAGTTAAGACATATTGAACTGGATCGCTGTTATTCTCCTAACGACTGTCAAATGAATAATAAATCTCACAACTTCTATTTACATCAACTCTAAATCCTGAGAGAATAATGAACCTGATCATGAGATGTAGGTTGCTTTGATATATTAGGAGTGAGATCTATAAGATACAATCAAAATCTCAGTATGTTGGGCAGCCGCATTTAGTGTTGATGGAACATATATTCTCAAGATGGAATTCATAATATCTTAACGGAGATATAAAATATTCCCTTGAGATAAGTTTAATGGGTTTGGTTATTCAAAGTGTTGGGCCCAATCACTTTAGTAAAGAGTTACTAAAATATATATTTATGAAATTGGATTTCATAAATATATGATGAATAACATAAAGGATTAAACCGGGTATTCAAGGATTAAGATGTAATAATCTTCAAAAGTGGTAGTCAACACTTATGACTTTGTATTACTACGAATACTTTAATGAAGGGGTTGCATATATAATAAAGTCTTGGGATATAATTTATTAATAAGGCCTAGAATGCAATTATATTTTTATAGTGATATTGAATATAATTAATGATAATTTTGGACTTGTCAAGAGTTGACAGAAAAGTCTAAGGCCCATTAGAACTAGAGACTTATTTGTTCCCTTTGGTCCTATCTCAAGCCACAAACTAAAACCCAATTGGGTAGGCCTAAAAGGCTAACCCAATTAGATAATCAGTTTTTATTTAATAAGAGTTATTAAATAAAGTAACTACCAAGGTAGTTAGTATGTACATATGATAAAAAGAAAAGAAAATAGTTTTTCTTTGCAAGGAAAAGAAGAATGACTTTTCTTTGAGAATCAATGTACAAAAGACTGATTGAGAGGCCACACTTCTTGGGCACCATGTGGAATTAAGATGAAGATTAAATGTATTCTCAAATCTTGGTTTTGAATTTCACTACATTAAGGTACGCTTTCTATTCTTTGTTATAGAATTCAAGGTTACATATTATCTCTCATAAATAAAATAGATCTGTGATTGTTGCTTCCACTGTGTGTTTTGTATAAGATGCAAAACCAGATTTTCCATAAAAAAAACCTAGAGGGAAATATCCCAAGGACACAATCCACTATATCAAATTGAGATTTACAGTCATGAATACCAATTCGTAGTAAATTTAACATAATTACCAAACTGGGCTTTGAACTCCATAGACTTCTTTGATTTGGATTTGCTCTCACATGAACCTATAGTTCATGCCTTGATCTTTAGCATACTTGATAGCTGAAGGCTTGGCTGCAACTTTAATCCACTAGTACTAGCAATTTGGATTTGATCTCTAGTAGGTGCTTGATAGAGTTAGAAGACACAAGACCTCACAGACCTCACAAGTGTAACTCTCAAGAATTGAAAAACATGAATTAGGGTTTTCTTTCTATATCTATCTAGCAGTGTTGGATTCAAACACTAAACTTTTCATAGGCTGTTGGGCCTAATTTAAAATTCTGCAAAATCGCATCTTAATCGGTCAAGGCTTTTCTTCGATTGGTTGAGGTTTCTCTTCTATCGATCGAGCTTGATAGACTTTGAATTCTTCTTTCTGCAGTTTGTATGTTCTTGAATCTTGATTTGTATCAACTTGAGCAATGTCTAAAACACTTCAAAGACCCTAAGATCCTAGACAAGTTTTTGTCCTCGATTTGCCAACATAGACCATATTTAGAACCTAAACATTTATGACTAAATATTTAGAACCTAAAACAAACATTTAAGAATTTTTATATGTTTTGTTTATTTATTTATATATATATTTATTTTATAATTGCACTATAAAGTTTTTAGTGTCCTATTATGATTATCTTTATTTTATTTTTTACTCCTCCTGGCAACCTCTTTATTTTCCAATTAATGGTTATTAATTGATGTTCGATTTATTTTTTCTTTTCTCGTATACTCTTTATTACTTTGAATTGTTTGTTTTTTCTTTACCATAAATTTCTCTCTCTCTCTCTCTCTCTCTCTCTTCATTGGCATCCCACTATTTTCCCAAATTTGATGATAATTCTAAAGTACTAAATATGCATTGTAACGTTTATTTATTTATTTTTCATTCCATTTTGCTGTCATTAAGTTAGTATATTCATAACTATTAGTTTGTTTATGTTATGTTTGGTTTGATATCCTATTATTTTATTTTATTTTATTTTATTTTTTAATTCAGTGTTTCTAAATTGGCATGTGTTTTGTATTACATTTTTCTTTTGATGTATTGTAATGTTTCATGAGAAGAGACTTTATGAGAACAATTTTTATTATTTGAATTTAAGTAAAATGTTATATGCTTAATTATTTTTAAATAAAAAAATGAGAGAAAATATAAATAGTTTAATGATATTGTGGATGTGGCTTATTTAAAATGTTGAATAAAATAAGATGAGTAGAAAAATAGTAAAAATAAAATATATAACAACAAACACCAAATTATCCAAATCATGCTATATGTAATAGAATAATGTTATATTCTTCTATACCATCTCTATAATGCAATAGGATAACATTTAATGACCAAAGAGAGCAAAAAAATATAACAACTTGAAACACAAAACTAAATCACATCAATAGAAAGTGTTGGGTCATAGATTGACTCCAATTAATTAATTCAATTACCCAAGTTGATAAATTAGGTTAGATTACATGCAATATCTTGGAGGTATGAACAAATCACCAAATAATCTAGAGTGCAATAGAAAGTAAATTGACAAGGTGATTTGTTAACTAATGGGAAAAACTTCTCAAAAGACAAAAAAAAACCTCATCGAGTGATTTTCAGGTCACCATTTCCAAGAATCACTAATCAAAATCAAGAGATTACGAGTACAAGGAATTTGTGATTTTCAAGTCACTACTCCTAAGAATCACTAATCAAAATCAAGAGATTACAAGTACAAGGAATCTTATCCCAAACCCGGTCTATCCTAAAGTAGGTACCTACAGAAGAATTCTTATGCCAATTCCCAATTGGTCTTGATTTTGTAAAGACTTCTTCCCTTTGTATGAATCCCAGTACATGACTAACTTCCAGCAACTTGAAGCCCGTTATTGGATGTAAAGTTCTTCAATACACTTGTAGAAAATGAAGCACTTGGTCACAATACCCTAAGGTGCATAAGAACGCAGTAGTTTAACAAAAAGTGTATAGATTCTCTAATTGAGTCTTTGTATCTTGAGATAAGTTTAAAAAAAAAAACTTTTTATATCCCCTAGAAGTTTAGTGAACAAAACCCTAGAAGTCCAAGTCATCATGGGCTGAAAAACTGATTTGGGAAGTTCAATAGATTGAGAGGTATCAAGCTTGTATTGAGGTTCCTCATTAATTCTCGACTGAAGCTAGGTCTTAAGCTAGTGTCGAGGTCCCTTTTTCAACTTTTCTCACTTTATTTCTTTGTGCAGTCTTCATGTTTTCAATAATACCACTTGATATATTAAAAAGACTTACTTCATGATACTCTAAAATCTACTTAGAACTACCCAAATACAAATAAAGTACGTTTTCTTAAAGGATATGCCAACACATGAAAATTATGACCCTAACAGAAAGTAAAGTTTTAAAGAATACAAAAATTTATCAACTTAAAGTAGAGATGCAAGAAAAATTTTATTAAAAAAATTGAGAGAGAGAAGTAACCTTTTTTATGGGGAAACAAAAAACTATGCGTAGAATAAGAGAGAGAATGAAAAGTTTATATTAAGATTATGATAATAAGGAGAGCCAAAATAAAATAATAAAAAGGGATAAAGGAATTTTGCTAAAAAAACAAGGGATAAAGGAAGGGTGTTATTAAGGTAGAGACTAATGAGGAGATAAAAGGGTAAAAGGGAGAGAGAAATGTTGGAAAAAGTGTAATAATTAATAAGTTGAGAAATTAATAAGATATGAGCATAAGATATTGATGTGTATTCACTAGTATTTACTACATACTCGTAAAGTACCTGTTTGTTCATGGTTTTGACTTCTCTTATATAGTTTGGCATGAGATAGAGTTGTTTTGTACTTCTAGAAAACAATTAAAAAAAAAAAAAAACTCTATTTCAAGCTAAGCTAAAAAAAGGTAATTCAAATATAGATAGAGTTTTTTTCTTTGGAAAAACAATTCTATCTCCTCCAAGCTAAATAAAGGAAATCAAACGATAGTTTTAAGCTTAAAAAGGTAATTCAAATATAGATAGAGTTTTTTTCTTTAGAAAAACGATTCTATCTCCTCCAAGCTAAATAAAGGAAATCAAACGATATTTTTTCAACTCATTAAAGTTGCTACCAAATATTTGAAAATGAAATAGTTTTCTAAAAAATATGTTTTTTGGGAAATGATTCATTTTCCAAAAATTTTAATGTTTTTTATTTCAATGATTTTCCGTGTTTTCTTGCGTCTAGTAGTATCTAAAGATAATAGGTCAAAGAAAAACTTTTTTTTAACTTCTCTTATTTAACTTAGCATGAAATAGAGTTGTTTTCCAAACAATTTAATGGAAAATAATTCTATTTCATGCCAACCTAAGATACTATAAATTAGAAGCCAAAAGATTCATGAATCACTAATATCATTCTTGACAAAGAACATAGAAAAAAGAAAAAGAAAATGGCATCTCCAAGTAGCTGCCTATCAATCTTGGTAATCCTTCTACTAGTTACCTCTCTTTTCTACCAAATTTCTAATGCAGTAGATGAAGCCTTTCTTGAAAGAATTTGCCACAAGTCCTTTGACTATGAGCTTTGCTTGTCAACTTTACTTTCAGACGAACGTACTTCTACAGCTGATCCAAATGGTCTTGTCCTCATTTCTATTTCTATAAACATGAATCTAGTAAATACTACCATTAATCGAATCCCAGATATTCTTAAAACACTCACAGACCCACTGGATAAGACTCGACTTAAGAATTGCCAAACCGATTTTATTTATGTGCTGGGTAAATTGAGTAAAGGATACGAAGCTTCGGCATCAAAGCTTTATCAGGAAGGTATAACATTAATTTATGATGCACTTTTGAAATCTGCAGAATGTGATAGTGAATATAGTACAAACCCCCCCAAAAAATCACCAATATCAGATGTCACATTCAAAGTGGGGAGGCTTATCGATTTTACTTTTGTTATAGTTGATGAGATCGTGTCAAAATAATTTATATGTGATCTATAATAAAAATAAGTCTGCCAAGTTCTTTGTAGTTCATTTGCTAGCTCTTTTTGTTATAATAATAATAATAATAATAAAATAAATAAATAAATAAATAGAGACCTATTTGTGTTAATATTTATTTGGAATCACCTCTCTTTCTCTCAATCAACATGGTATTATTGCACTATATTCAATAAATTTTTGGTTACGTCTTTGTGTTAATATTATTTATTTTTATTTTTATAATGTTCTTTATCTTTTTCACATGTACCTTTATCACATATATGTGATGAATTTAATTTTTAAGCAAAAATGCAAAACTAACCCTCTAACTTTCAGTCTTTTTCATTTCAGTCTTCTAACTTTCAATTTTATTATTTCAATCCTTTAACTTTTAATTGTTGTCAATTTGGTACTCCGTTAATTCTGATTAAAAAAAAAAAAAGCCAAAACAACGTCGTTTATGGTAGGACATAATTGGGGTTTAATGGAATATCAAATTGACAACAATTGAAAATTAAAAGACTAAAATGACAAAACTAAAAGTTAGAGGACTGAAATAAAAAAGACTAAAAGTTGAAGAGTCAATTTTGCATTTTTGCCTAATTTTTACGCATCATATATTTTAATTAGGAGTAACTTCTATCAATATTGATTTAAAAAAAGGGATTGTCACTATCATATATAGGTGATATAGTCCCTACAATATTCTTGAAAATGCTTGAAAATATGGGCAAACATTTGCAAGAAATCTAAGAACTGCAACTCTCTATTGCAATAGACGTTGACATAGAGCTTGTTTGTTTAGGCGTATTGAGAGAGCTAAACGCCCGTTTATCAAATCACAGAAATCAAGATATGTTTGGCTGGGCGAAATTTGTGGGATTGCGTTTTTGAATCAGTAGATTTTCGCGTTTCAAGAAAGGCAATTTCCCTTTGCAATTTCGATATCGCGCGATTTGCAAATCGTAATTCCACCAATTTTTTTTGCTGAAAACCAAAAATAGCCTCCAGTCCTCTCCCTTTACCGTTGCATCTCTAGTCCTCTCCCTTCACCATATATATCAATGGAGTCAATACTGTTATAGAAACACGGCTATTTCATACTGCGTTTTGTACCAGAGCTTACCAGGTTGTATCGGCAAAACCGGGAAAAAAATCGGATACCAAATGGTAAAAGAAAAACAAGAAAAATGGAAATTAAGTGATTAAAGGTAAAAGAAAATACCATGTAACCCATAATACCGCCATCGCTAGCACTGTTCCGAAAGTGATTGGCCATTCTTCTTCTTCTTCACGCCCATCCCTCCATCCGTCGGCATCTCTTACTTTATAAGTTTTTATTTCTAAAGGCTTTAGTTGATTGTTTAGTTGTGACTTTTAATAGTAAAAAACTAAAAAGTAGAGGAGGTTTGCTTTTTGTTTGTAACTTGTGGCAGTGTGCCCTCTGACTCACCCATGTGAATTGGTACAAAATTTTGAGATTTCAAATTTGAATTTTTTTTTCCCCTAATGCAAAGAAGTTTCAAACGGCATTTTAACTTTTAACTTATTATTATAAAAAAAAGTAGGAACATCAATTCTTTATTATTGTTAACATTACCTAGTTGAAATTTTAACTAGAGATTAACATATTAAATGAGATAAAAATTTATAAATTCAAACTTTGTAATAAATAATGTAAATTTTGGTTATATATATATATATATATATAAAATAGCGGTAAATCCGAAACGGTATACAGAAAAAATGACAATATAACCTTCAAAAAATAATTAAGTTATTTTTTAGAATTTACACTCAAAACAGTTATTTTTAAAACAGCTTATTCAACTGCTTAATATGACTTTAAAAATAGAAAATGCATATTTTCACATTTTTACCAAACACTTATTTGTGGTTTTTAAAATGGTGTTTTTAAAACGCACATTTTGAAACAACTTATCCAAACAGGCCTATAGTACAAGCTATGTATGATCGAATCCCATAAATTCTTAAAAAAAACACTCACGGATCTATGGATTTCCATCTCTATTGTAATAATTATAATAGTAAATATAAAAGAGATGCTACGTCTACAACATTTTTACAACAAATCATAAGTGGTTAGTTATTATTGGTTCAAATTTGAAACTAACACTAAGATTACTTTTTTACCCTAACAATAACAACTAGTAACAACCTGCCATTTAGGATTTGTTGTAAAAATATTGTAGACATATCATTTCTCTAAATATAATTATGGTAATGATTTAAGTATGGAAAAGTTTTTTTTTTCTTGTTCAGTTGCACCTCTATCCTCTAACATCCATATCTCTCTCTCTCTCTCTCTCTCTCTCTCTCTCTCTCTCTCTCTCTCTCCTTAAACTTTTGTTAAGAATATTAAGCACAAAATGTTGTTAACAGACCATTAATTTAGAATCAATTCAAATAAATGATTTTATTCAATAATTAAATATATTGACACATGTCAGATGTGTTATGTTATGGACAAATTGTTATTTTCCATGTGGCATTATTTGTCCATATCATTCTAAATAGATTGAAGATTGCACCACTTGTCTAAACAATTTCTGAAATTATATTTCATTTATCTATCTCAAAAAAATATCATAATTTTATTATTTGGATTTGTTTGATTGATATTATATTATTATTCTTTTTTTAGGTGGTTCATATTTTGATAAATTATGTTCTTGTGAGTTATATTTTCCTAATTTGTTTTTCCTATACAACTAAAATGTTTGAGTTCAAATATATTATTCAAAATTTTCATTCTCTTAAAAAGAGATTATTATATTTATTATTTTTCTTATCGTAGGAGTAGTTTCAAACTATTGATTGAGTTTTGTTTACTAATATAGATACATGAGACTGAAACTGCATATTTCTTAAACATTCCTAAGAGATTATACATTATTATAAATTTAATATTTAAAATAATATATAAGAAAAAAGTAGACTTTATGTCTAAAATTGAACACTTCACCCATTGAAATGAAAGAAAAATAATTTGTATAACAACATAAAGAAAACATGACTTAACAATTTTTTTTTGACTACATACACCTTCATTTATTAAAATTTATTTTTTTTACTTTAGTCCTGTTGAGCTTTCTCCTCTGCCACATCATTGGTCACATCATTATTCTTTTTATTATTTATTTTTGCTTTAAATTTTTTGACAATATTAAATATATAAATATATTGACTTTACAAATTCATCTTAGATAGTTTTAACTTTACATGTTCATCTACTTTAATTTTGATGTTATAAATAAATAATAAATCAATGAAAAATTAAAAGAAAAAGATTGTCTATACATATTTATCTTGGGCGGTATTAATAGTTGATAGAGACATTCAAATACATAGCCAAGAATGTATTTTGATATAAATTCAAAATATCACTTCCAAAATAACTAAGTATTATGTAAAAAAAAAAAAAAAAATCAAACAAAAGTTATAAGAAGGAGAGAGAGGAGTTGTGATGGAAAACTTAAAAAAAAAAAATCAAACACACTACCAAATTGTATTAACCCAAAATAGTATTATAAAAAAAATACAATGATTCATCAACCTAAAGTAAAGTTGCAAAAATATTAGATAATATATATATATATATATAGAGAGAGAGAGAGAGAGAGAGAGAGAGAGAGTAATAACCTTTTCCATGTGAGAATATATGTATAAAATGAGAGAGAGAATGACATATTTATAGTAATAGAATGGGGATATGAAGAGCCAAAATAAAAGGAAGAGGAAGAGATAGATGAAGAATGACATTAAGGTTGAGAGTAGTGGAGAGATGAAAAGGTAAAAGGAAAATTATGGTTGGAAGTAGTGGAGAGAAATAAGAAAGAGGTAGATGGTATGACTGCTGATGTGGCTTAACAGGAGTGTAGCAACAATGAATAATATACTTCAACTTTTAGATATATATATATATATATATATATATATTATAAATAGATAGATAGATTAGAAAATTACTCAGGTTCATATGACAACCTAATACTTATCCCATTCTTCTTTAAAAGTTACCATAACTTTTGAGCGGAGTTATGGTATGCCTTTGTGTTAGAACTCATTTTCTTTTTCCCTTATATGTGTGTGATTGTTTCTTAAAAAAAAAAATAATAATAAAATAAAAATTAGGCACGGGTTACAAGAATTGAATTTGGTGGGTGCTTTTTATTATCCATCTTTCTTTTAATTGTAATATTTATAACAATAAATATAATTATGGTAATGATTTAAGTATGACATTTTTCTTTTTCCTGTTTAGTTTGCACCTTAAACGTGGATCTCCTATTGTAATAATTATGATAATAAATATATTATGGTAATGATTTAAGTATGGCAAAGGTTTTTTTCTATTCAGTTGCACCACAAACGCACATCTCTCTCTCTCTCTCTCTCTCTCTCCTTTAAACTTTTGTTAAGAATATTAAGTACAAAATGTTAGTAACAGACCATTAATTTAGAATCAATTCAAATAAATGATTTATTATTATTATTAAATATATTGACACATGTCAGATGTGTTATGTCATGGAAAAATTGCTATTTGCCTAGTAGTATTATTTGTCCATATAATTTTAAGTAAATTGAAGATTGTGCCACCTGTCATAGTTGTGTGCGTCAATCAGTTATGGGATCCAACTTTTACTGTGTAATTTTCAAAACCAACCCTTAGATTGAATTCATTCAAATGAAGTAAGAAAATGTATTTATTCCTAAAATTTTCTCCAGATCATGTAGGGTTCCTTCTCCAATATCAATTTGCATATGAGGAATTTAATATATATTATGATCAATAGTTTTTCAATAATTTAATAATTTAAATAAGTTGTATCTCAGTTTGTTTTTTAGTAAGATCTCTTGCCGATCTATTTAGGATTTCTCAGAATCTTAATTAGATATCACAAAAGTTGTCTTGTTAGTTGCATTTTTTTTCTTGCATCTCTTCTTTAAGTTGATGAATTTTTGTATTATTTAGAACTCTACTTTAGGTTGATGTGATCAAGTGTTGTTTTTTTTTAAGTAGTTATATTTTTTTCTTCTCTTTGATTTCATAGATGTTATCCTATTGTATTATATATATAGATAGCATATAAGAATATAATTTTATTTATTACATAACATAACATGACTTGGAATAATTTGGTGTTTGTTACAATATTTTTATTTTTACTTTTTCTTCTCATATTGTCTATAAATTTCTCATTATTCTCTCACATTCTCTCTTAAAAAGTGGTTATTCTCTCTCTCTCAAATTTTTTTTTTTAATTCTTTTTTGCTACTCTACTTTATATTGATGAATCATGGTGATTTTTAAAACTCTATTTTGGGTTCATACATTCATGTGTCGTATTTTTTGGTCCATTTTATACCACTTCAATCCAATTTGGTGTACCTACTTAAGTATGGCAAAATACAAGTTTGGGTTGAGAGTACTATTAATTATTTAAGTAATATCAATTATAATTATATGATAAGTTTTAGTTATCATAATAATCTCCTTAAGAGAATGAGAATTTGATTATGTTTGTTCATTTAGATCCCTTAAACCAAATTGTTTAACCTAATATATTAACCAAGTGATTACTTAGATTTATTATTCAAATCTAGGTTAAATAAGCATATATCATATCATGCACAAATGCAGAAAAGTAAATAACACTACGATATGATGACCCAGGAAAATCAATGAAATGAATCATTTCAAGGTAAAAATCTGGGGAGGATTTGACCTAATTATCCTCAAGGTAAAAACAAATCCACTATAAGAGAATTGAAGTTTTTACAATCAGATTTAACCCTAAATCTATTGCTACCTCCAGTAGTAACTTATTGACACGACCACGTGTAAGCTCCGAATCCACAAACTCCTTCTCTTCTTGGATTTACACCAACACAAGCCGCCTTGCTTGTGACTTTGAGATCCCACTCAAAGGTTTCAGATCACCATTAGTAATGATCTTGATGCAGCAACTATGTTCTACCAATGCTTTATTGTAGTTCTTGCTATAGTAGATTTTTGTGTAGTTAAAAGGTACAAAACTTCTCAGATTTCACAAAGAGTAACACACAAGTCTTCCAAAAGTCCTCAAAATGTGGCTAGGGTTTCCCTTTTATACGCGGAAAAGTTTAGATGAAATCCTAAACGTTTTCGCAGGCTTGGACTTGTTTAAAAATTCTACAAAAAAAACTAGGCTTGCGATTTTTGATCGATCAAGCCTAATTTTTGATCGATCGAGCAAGGCAGAACCACACTTCCTTTTTTTGCAATCAGCTGGACTTGAACCTTGAAACAACCACTTTTAAGCATTGCCTAAAGACCTAGACTAGACATGTTTTGTTCTCGGTTTGCCAACAAAATAAAAACATGACTCTAAACATTTAAACCTAAATCTTTAGAACCAAACAGATTAATAACCTTGGAACTTAAAAATTTTAATTGTACCAAAAGAAATTAGGAAAATATAATGCATAATAACAATAGCTATAAGCATATGGATCATTTCATAAAAGAATAATATCAATCAGAATCATAAAATGATAAAATTATATATTTGTAAAAATAGAATAATGGAAATTACTTTTTGAAATTGTTTAATTTTTAGAGGGAACAAATTATCTACAATAAAATTTAGAGAATAAATTATATATATTTAGTATAAGTTTGTTATAAGTTTTGATTATCACAATAATCTCTTTTAAGAGAATTTGAATAATTTATTTAAATAAAAATTATACATACATACCTAATAAATACATATTTATTTATTTATTTTGCTTGAAGGTATAATCAACATCATGCAATTCATTTAACAAATAGTGTGATGAAAGAAATTTGTACTCACAAAGGGTGTCTTATAGGCGTTCAATTCCTTGAAACTACTCATTGCCCCTTTCTCTTCTCTCCTTTTTTTTCCTCCAAAGTTCCAAAAGTCCATGAAGTTGAACCAAGCCGTAATCAGTAATTAGAAGAAAAAAAAAACAAAAACATATATTTTTCTTGAACTATATTAACATTGAATTAGAAACCAATTTAGATCAGTGTAGTTCGAGTACCTATCAACTAAAGGAAATTGCATCTTTGTCCATTAACTAGAAGATAGGAAGTTTACTTTGCATTATAGACAGTACAAAAGTAACATGATAGTTTGGTTATCATGAAATTCGGACAAAATTGTCTTATGCCCTTTTCACCCAAATTATATAGCCTTATGTCTCATTCCCATACTAATTAGGGAAATACCCCTCTTTTGAAACTTGATTTTCTCAAAATCGAGTTAAGCCCTATAGTGACATTTTTAAGGACCTATAGTGGCGTTTTGTAACTCGAGTTTTATGAAATCGAGTTATAGAAATGCCATTATAGGTCCTTAAAACGTCACTATGGTCCTTAAAAAGTCACTATAGGGCTCCAGATTTTTTTTTTTTTTTTAACTCGATTTTGAGAAAATAGAGTTACAAAAGACGGACATTTCCCTAATTAGTTTGGGAAGAGGGGCATAAGGCTATATAATTTGGGTGAAAATGGCATAATGCCATTTTGTCCCATGAAATTCAATATCTTTTTATGAATGTGGTATATGCCTTTACAGGGCATCAACGAAAGATTACTATATTAATTAAATTGGAACCTAAATATCAATTTCAGGACTCATGACCTCGTCTTTTACTTATCCTATGGGAAACCAAAGCGTCCTTTTGAGTTAGAGTTCATTATTCATTTTATAGTGTTACAATTAAGTGTCCAATATTTAATCTTTGGAACTTTTTGAAAATAAAATTTTCCTTAGCAGTGACAGCTACGATCCTTTGCTTATGGATATGATAAAAGATCTGGATGAAAATATGGTAGTAAAAAAATAATATTTTGATCTCTAGAAGTTTAATTATAGCAGTAAATAATATTTGGACAATTACACCACAAACAAAACTAGAAAGTTAACTATTTCTATATAATTATATGTGTTAAAAAAAAACCTTCTTCTTGCCCCATTTGTCAATGGGAGCACATAGATTTGGTTAGCCTTTAACAAATTGGTAAGTTAATGAAGAATTGATATAGTGTTGCACATTATGTAGTCTTTAAAAGGTGTTCTAGTATTTAGCAAAAAAAAAAAAAAAGGGTGTTCTAGTATTTTATTTGTTAACTTCTTTCCCTAGTACAATTTGTTATATGTTTCTATACATAGTGGTGTAGAAACTCGATACTCTTACTAATTCAACATTGAAAAGGTTGCTTAAATATTACATTTAGGACAGTGTTTCTGCACAGATAGATGCTATTGAGCCCTAAATTTGGGCTGCCATTAGTAAAAATAAAAATAAAATTTGCCTATTTTTAACACAATTTTGATTAGTTTATATAGACGAAAATAATATTTTAGTTCCTATATTTTGTAGTCATAGTCAATTTGGTCTTTACATTTTAGTAGCAATCAATTTAGTCTTTATTATTTTCAAATTGCAATCAATTTGGTCCCTATTGTTAACTTACTAATGGAAAATGTCTATGTGACAAATGGTATGCACCATAACACACTTGGCCCAACCGAAATCAGCCATATCAATTAAAAATTCAAGTCATATCCACATTAGCAAATTTCATGAAACCATCCATTCTTTCCATTAGACATCCAACACTACTTTCCAGGACAAAATTGGCTTCTGCCCTTTTCGAGCACAATAAATAGCATTCTACCCCCCTTTACCAAACTAATTAGAAAAATGCCCATATTTTGAAAATCGACTTTCTCAAAATCGAGGTAAGTCTTATAGTGTCGTTTTTAAGGACCTATAGTGACGTTTTTAAGAACCTATAGTGACGTTTTTAAGAACCTATAGTGGCATTTTTTAACTTAAGCTCCATGAAATCGAGTTATAGGTAAAAAAATTGCATATAATTCGACTTCATGGAAATCGAGTTAATTACAAAATGCCACTATAGGTCATTAAAACATCACTATAGGCTCCTTAAAACGCCACTACAAGGCTCCAGGATTTTTTTTTTTTTTTTTTTAAATCGATTTTGAGAAAGTTGAGTTTCAAAAGAGGGACATTTTTCTAATTAATTTGGGAAATGGGGTAGAATGCTATTTATTTTACCCGAAATGGGTAAAGGCCAATTTGTCCCTACTTTCCCTTGTCTCTCCATTCTTTTCATCTGATCTTTATCATCCATCACCACTAGCACCAAGGGTCATTTGAATACCCTGACTTAAATTTTTTTTTTTTTTTTTTAAATCTTTTGAAAAAATTGAATTTTAAATTAATGTGAATCATTGATCAACATAAAAAAAAAAAAAAAAAAATGATCATCCTAAATAAAAATTTGTGCTCATTAAAAATAAAATTCAACCTCTTCAAAATTTTAGTTTGTTGAATGTTAAACAAAAAAATAGCGAGAAATGCTATGTTCACAATACTTTCATAATAAATATGAAGTAGCAGGTTGTTACTAGTGGATGAAAAAATAATTTCAATAATGGATTCAAATTAGAATCGGTAAAAACTTACTATCTAGACTTTGTTGTAAAAGTGTTGCAAAATTGTTATGGACGTAATATTTTTCAAATATTGCCTAAACAAAAAAATTAACCTAAAAGCGCAAATCAAACTTTAAATTGTGATTTTTTTAAATTGTATTTTTAAAGGGCATATTTTAAAATTGCTATTTAAAAAAAAATGCACATTTTTCAAATAACTAGTTTGTTAGTGCTTGCTTTAGTTTTTAGTCAGAATTTGTTGGATTTATGAGATACATTTAAAAAAAAAAAAAGAATTTTGTTTATATTGTTACTTTTTTTTTTTTATAGGTGTTTATATTATTACTTATTTAGGCAATGTGTTGGTAATTGAATGGGAAATCAGTAGTTTAATGATTGATTGGTTGTCTTAATTGAAAATGATGTAGTTGATAACATTGATAATAAAACTATCATATAACGATTTCAAAATATGAAAACTTGTGAATGAAAATTTTAAAATTTTATGAATTTGCATGTTTTTATTTTATTTTATTTATTTCATTAAATTTAAGTTTTTTAATAACCACCTTAAAATAAATTCCTGGAATTGCCACTAGAGAAGAGGGTGGGAGGGGAAGATCAAGATGAGGAGTAACAGAGGAATGGCTGGGATTAAGAAAAACTAGATCAATTAACTTTTCTAACATGGACGTGACTTGGACTTTTAATTGATGTGGCTGGTTATGGTTGGGCCAAACTTGTCATATTACATGCCACATAAGCCTTTTAGTTCACACTGTTTGTCACATTGCATTTTTTGTTAGTAAGTTAACAGTAAAAACCAAATTGATTGCAAGTTGAATTTAACAAGGACCAAATTGATTGTTACCAAAATATAAGAACCAAATTGACTATGACCACCAAATGTAGGAAACAAAATAGTGTTTTCACATTTTATATATAATAGTTAGGTTCTTGTGTGAAAGTTCTCTTGGTGTACAAAACACTAATGAATGTTTAGACCTCCAATTTTAAATATAACCAACACAAGCTTATACTTAAACAATAAATGTGCTGAATAATAAGTACAAGCAAAAATCCAAACAGATAAACAACTCTACGCCATAATTAATCACAACACGGCAGCAATTAAAAGGCAAGAGTAAGGGTTAGAGAGGAAACTGAAGAAACTGAAGAACTCGGTGAAAAACCTCTCCATCGCCCTCCAAGCAGTAAAATGATCCACTAAAGAATAAAGTTAGGATACATGAATAGCAGTAGACCCTCTAAGCCTAATCTATTCAATACACCTAAACCCTTCAACCTTCTTGTTCCAACAAGGTTAAGCCTAACCGTGTCTTCTTTAGCTTCTCGAATCCCACAATAACCCTATTGCATCAACCAAATGAATTGGTCATCTTTGAACTGCTTCCTAAGCACCAAAATACCTCCTCACTGATATGGGTATGGTGAGATAATGATTTGGCAAATGAGCCTCTCAAGGATATGTCAATGGAGAGGGTGAGAGTAGAGGAATTTGGAGAATTAAATGTCTAAGATTGTGGATGAGTCAATCTTGGTTTTCTCTAGGGTTTCTCTCTCAAAATTCTCTCTAGAAACTCTCTGCATTTCGTGGGTATAAGGGTATTTATAGTAGGGCACATGAAGAATGTGAAAAGTCATTTTTCTGCAAAACAGGGCATTTTGGCACTCAGTCTCATGAGTGGGATGAGTTGTGAGTTAACTGCTAGGCCAGACTGTCAATTTTTGTCATGTAGTGCTCTAGTTGTCGTGACCCTTTAGCTTCTTACATGCTTCACACGTGTGGCATTTTGGCGAGTTGCCAGTCGCGAGTCATTTGCGAAATCTAGTCGCGAGAAATCTCTTGAGTGCTCACACACTTGAATTCTTCACACTCTTCTCACACACAATCCTTACATTATTCCCACCTAAATATAGGGTATTTAATTGCTGAAATACAAACAAATTTGGCATGAAATAAAGTCAACATATGGTTGAGTAAATTTAACCTTACATTGTGTTTTCAATATTTGTGGATCCAAGGTCTACTCAAAATTTAGTCGTGCACTGCATCTGCTATGACTCCATGACACCCAAAAAAATAATTCAAAAGACACATAAAAAAAAAAATATTTGCATTTTTATTTTATCATAATGATATTTACATTCTTGAGTTGGCATGAAACATGTGTATATGTATCGATCACTATGTGAGCGTTTGGATTCAGCGGAAACGCTGAATCCCGTGTCACGTTTTCCTTTTTTTTTTCTTTTTTTTTTGCTTTCACGCGTTTAAGGGAGCAAAATTTATTGTTCATGAGACAAATTTTACTGTTTACACACTGTTCATCACTGTAGCAGCACTGTTCATATATTAAAAAATATTAAAAATGGGTCCCACGGTACTATTCATACATTTAAAAATTATTTTGCTACAGTGTTTTCAGTTTTTAGTTTCAGAAACAATAAGTTCAATCCAAACGGACCCTAAATCATGCAATTTCAAGCTTGCAAACACATATGTTATGATCAAATCAATGCATGTCATGTCTTCTCGCATTTGATCCGTACAACTCTGGATCTTGTCCATTGTTTGAGAAGCTTATAGAATTTAAGTCACATGAACTGATTGAGTTGGAATGTGTCAGGGGTGCCTGAGGGTATGTCAGATTTCATTGTGGTTTCGTTTAGGTAGCGTTTTACGAGTGTGGGAGTTCAAGGACTGTAACAATGAAGGTGGAGGCAAATGGCTCTTGGAGCACGAAGTGTTTTTCAACCAATTGGTTTCAAAAAAAAAAAAAAAATCTCCTTGGCTCACACAATATGTCCCACAGAAATTTCCCTTTGTCACAGTACTAGCTTTTCATCCTAATGATGGAGATATCTTGTATTTGGTGAATGAAATGAATGTTGCATTATGCAACTTGAGGTGCAAAACAATAAAAGTCTTTTGTGATATTCCTCACGGCTATGAAGATAGGTGCACTATCATCAACTTTGTCCTACCATGTTGGCCAACTCCCATTCCATAATTAATGCCCACCTAATAGATTGTGTTGCTTGTTAGCATCTTCAGCTTTGGGTTTTGTGTTTTGTGATTGTGTTCATGCTATTATTGTTGATTTATCTAATTATTGTTAGTATTTGATCATCCCATCATCTAATCTTGTGGTTCTTAACACTTATTTTCTCTACATAATGAAGTGTGTTTCTTTAACTGATGGCATTGGTGATCACTTGTTTTAGTTTTACATTCAACAATATATGGATATTACAAGGCATAACAACTTTCCTAGCAGAGAAACACAACTCCAACTCCCAACAAACAGTTTGATCAAACTTTCTATTTAGTCATCAACATTGAACTTACAATATATGTACCCCTAATATATACAGTC
Organism: Quercus lobata; assembly: GCF_001633185.2. Taxonomy (NCBI): domain Eukaryota; kingdom Viridiplantae; phylum Streptophyta; class Magnoliopsida; order Fagales; family Fagaceae; genus Quercus; species Quercus lobata. The sequence goes on from NC_044908.1 coordinate 74,210,173, forward strand.
ATTCCTTTCTCTCCACTTGTGTATGGACTTCTCCTTGTATTCCATTTTGAAATGTCCCAAAATTAAGATTTCTTTGAAAAATTAAACCCATTATTTTATTACTAACATTTTCATTATGCCACTGGAAATTATGAATACTTGTATTAAAATATGAGTTGAATATTAAGATTGAATTTGGATGTGGCTTGGCTGTTATAGAATTTAAATTTGAAGATAAGTTTTATAATGTAATTAGCTGCAGACCCACACGATGCGTGAGAATATATAAATATTAAGTAATCGGTGTAATATATAAAAAGTAATAAATAATTGAAGTGTTGTATTTTTTTTTTAAAGATTTCTATAAGTATTTAAAAAAAAATCTTTTTAACTCTACAAAATTACAAAATATAGAACTAATATTCTTCTAATTTCTATTGTAGTGTGTTATATTTTCCTAATATACAATTAAAATTTATAAGTTCAAATTTATTATTCAAATTTCTCATCTCTTAAGGAATAGTGAGATTATAATGATAATTAAAACTCATTACAAAATTACAGTGCTAACTTAACCAAAATTAAGATGATGCCAAAGGAATATAATATAGACTTTATAATAATTTATTACTCAAACAATTAGTAGGCATATTCAAATTCGTAGTCATGTAGATTGTGTTTTGATATAACTCAAATTCCAATTTCCAAAATAAAAACTAAGTATTAACTCAAACCAAAACTCAACCAAAGCTATAAAAAGGAGAGAAATGACTTTGTGATGCGAAATTTTTTTTTTTTTTTTTAAAATACCAAAATGGAAAGAAGAAGAGTCAAAATATAAAAAAGAGATAAGAATGATGGAAGTGTGACAGTAGAGTAAAGAGTAGTGAGAGAGATAAAAAGACAAAGATGAAGGGGAAAGGAGTTTTTTTTTTTTTAATGAATAGGGAGAAGAAAAGTTTAAAAGAGAAAATAATATGTAGAAAATAAGTAGCAAAATTTATTGCATATATATATATATATATATATATATTTAAAATGATAGAAAGAAAATGGTGGCATGACTGTTGATATAGCTTAACAGGAGCATAACAATAATAAATGCTACATTTTTGCGTTGCGCAGTTTTATTATAAACTTATAAAATATAGTCTATTTTATCTTACAAACAATAACGAAATAAATAATTATTATAATAACGAAAAGAATAAATTGTATTGGTATAATAACTATCAAATATAAAATGATAACACCTAAATAAAAAATTATTATTTTGGAACATATCAATTGTGTTTTAATGAGAATTTGGTACCTTTGGGAGATTTTTGAATACCTTTTTGTACATTATATTTTTAGTGTATCCTTATTTTGGTTTGTCATAGTTCTAAATGAACATACTGCCTTCTTTTATAGGTCAAAGTGTACCACTCTAATTAAAAAACAGTTAGCCAAAGCTTTTATGTGTTTGAACGATTTTCCTCTCACAATTTTAGTGGGACTATGTCCTTGCAATTTACCAAGGTGCAATCCTTGCAATGTAACTCAACAGATCCAATTGGAGCTTGCTACATCAATTAAACCAAGTAAACTCCACCTTCTGACAGACTGAGCAAGGCAAAAAAATTGATGCTACCGCCTTCTTAAAGAAAAGGATGAAAAAAAAAAAAAATCAGTCATTATGGCTGAAGGTGCAGATGTGGAAATTCTTACTGCTCTTTATATTTTCTTTTTCAACAAAATAATTTTAAAGAGACTACACAAATTCCACACAAATTCCATTGATCAAGACAACCCATTTTTTGAAATCCATTATCATTTTCAAACTTGGGCACCTCATAAAAAAGATCATACAATTCTACTAAGTTACAAGACTCTTGACAATTATATATGATTTTGAACAATAAAAGGTTGGTGAATATTGTTCATTAATGAAAGTCATTCTATCTTATTAGTTCAAATAATATAATTTCATCTAAAATTAGATTAACTATTAGTATAGATTTGTGAAGAGGCTAAAAAATTTTAGTGGGGATTTTTATTAGATATACATAGGGAAAGGGCTGGCCCTAGGCCTAGGCCATTTAGGCCATGGCCTAAGGCCTCCTAACATAGAAAGGCCGGGCCCCCAAATTAATATGGGGCAGTAAGGGTTTTTTTTTTTTTTTTTTTAAATTAAAAAAAGAGCGAGTTACTTGCATTTTTTTTTTTAAATCTCATAGGTTTTATAAATTGATATGTCACCGATCATAATAAGTAATTCAATACTCATTTATTTTTTTATTGAAATGTCATATCAATTTGTAAATTTTTTATAATAAAATTTGTATTAACTTTAGCATCTTTTTCACTCACAAAAAAAAAAATTATGAATTAATAGAAATACAACACAATCACCAATTTACCATTAAGTGAATAAAAATATTAAAACTAATACAAATTTTAAGACAAAAATTAATAAACTAATATGGCAAGAATATAATTGGTACTACTCAAACAATATAATAAATTGAATGTTTTAAATAACTTTTTTTTATTGGTGACACGTCAATTTGTACATACTAGCTCACTCACAGTGAATTAGTCTTAATAATTAGTAAGAATTAATAATAGATTTGAAATTAAAAAAAAATTATATTATAAAAAATAAACTAAATATTATTTAAGTGATATTTAGATATAAAAAGTACAGTTAAAATTTTGGCCTTAGGTCTCAAACTATCTTGGGCCGGCCCTGCACAGGGAAAGAACAAGTTAATCAAGTTGCTGGTTGAAGTGAATCCTGTTTGCACTTTCTTTGTCTTTTTTTTCCCCCAATAAGACGATTCTCAAGGTCTTAATTATACTATTTGTTAATATTTATCCACTGTTTTTTTTTTTTGGAATTAATTATATATGTAAATTTAATTTGAAAACTTTCGGCTTTCCATTCCAACACGGATTAGGAATTCTATTCCGATTGGGTCTATGAAATCTATTTTCTTCCCTTATATTATACATAGGCAGCTACACCTATATTGCTTGGATGTAAAATTTGCAATGTGTGTAATGGATCTGTTGCAATGTTCTCAAAAACTCCGAGGCAAACGCAAACGCAGAAGATCAATGAGTTTGGACAATCTCCCAGATGGTCTATTGTTAGAAATTCTGCGTCACCTGCCTTTACAGTCTGTATTTCAATGCAAATGTGTATCAAATCGCTGGTGCTCTTTAATCTCTACTCCTTATTTCACACACCTCTATGTTAGCCACCTTCACACAAACCTTCAGCCCTTTACATTGCTCTTCGAGTGCAAAGATGATCAGTCAATAACTCGTGTCCTCGCAACCAATTCAGAGGAACCCGAATTGAAATCTCTTGCTGCCTATGTACACAGACAGAGTGAGCATCTTTGGCTTGAAGCTTCTAGCAACGACTTGCTCTTATGGCGCGCAAAAGATGATGAGGAGCCTATTCCGATGAGCGTTTACTATGTGATAAATCCAATCACTAGGCAATGTGTCGCGCTCCCTCCCATCACTGTACCTTATCATCGTTCATGGATTCAGGCTGGGTTAATTTGCAGCTATGACTACAACAAGAAGCAACTCAGTTACAGCGTGGTGCTCATTCCTTATTTTCATGACAAGTTAAGGGAATTCAAGGTATACATATTCTCATCCAACACCCGGGAATGGAGCAAGTCGATGGTGTTGTGTCTAGATCCAGAGGGATTTGAATTGACTCACTTCGCACTTTGTGCTGTTCCTTATAAAGGCTTGCTTTTTTGGTGCAGTAACAGTGGCCGTCTTCTCGGGATTGATCCGTACAACACTAGATGTTGTCGTTCCTTTGAGCAGCCTATAGGATGGGAGTCAGACAAAGAAACTGATTGTTTTGGAGTGTGTCGAGGGTGCCTGAGAATATGTCAGATTTCAATGTTCTATACTCGTTTCAGTAGCATTTTACGTATTTGGGAGCTGAAGGACTATGATAATGAAGGCGGGGGCAAATGGTACTTGGAACACGAAGTTTCTGTCAACCAATTGGTCTCAAAAAAATCTCCATGGCTCACTGAAGATGTACAACAGAAATATCCTCTTTTCTTAGTGCTAGCTTTTCATCCCAATGATGGAGATATCTTGTACTTGGCGATTGAATCGAAGGTTTTATTATGCAACTTGCGGAGCAAAACGGTAGAAGTCTTTTGTGATATTCCTCACGACCCTGACACTTGGAATGATAAGTGCAATATCATGAACTTTGTGCTCCCAAGTTGGCCAACTCCCATTCCTTTTGCTCCCTTACAGAATGGCGCCTGATACTAGAGATTATTGTTTGGGCTTCTGAATTATGATTTTCCTTTTTGGTTGTATAGATCGTCAATTACCAATTGTCATATAATCTAATCTATTTGTTATTTTAGACCTGCTGTATCTGCATTATTAGTTCTAGTTCCATAATTATGTTAATACCACCTAATTGCTTGTGTTTCGATGGAGGGGGGTTTTGAACCTTGAATATCTTGGAAATACTAAGAGATACCAACTAGTTGAGCTACAAGGCTCTTGACTATTATTGTTAACTAATCGCGGACCCGCGCGTTGCGCGTGGTAATTTTTATAGTAAAATGAAATGCTTTGCTAAAATAGTCCTCATATTATTAATAGGGTGTTCATGTTATCCACCGGTTATTTCAAATGATCTTTTACCACTTAAGCTGCATTATGTATGTATAAACAATATATTGTGGGATTCATGATGATAGAAGGTATTGTCTTAGAATTAGATGTGGAAAGGATCAAGGAAGTCAATACCGTACCGAAGGCCATACCGGTTTGACCAACGGTACAATATATTTCGAATACCGGTCAATACCGGTGTACCATTTCGGGTTTATCGCTATTTTATATATTTAATATATATATATATATATATATATTATTTGTATATTTATAAATTTAATTATTTGGTAAAAGTTAATTTGCTAAGAAGTTAAACTATTTAAGCTTATAAGTTTATTAAAAAAAATAAGACTAAAAAATAGAAAATCAACAAAAAGGTTTGGATGAGATAAATAGATAATAAGTGGGATGGGTTTGGTAGAATCAAATAAAATAATTAGAAAAATTTGTTGGTGATAAAGCCAAAGAACTCAGTGATAAAGACAAAGCCAAATTTGTTGGTGATAAAGCTAACGTGACTTTTTGTCAGTTTTTTACTCCACCACACACGTTGACTTCTGATCACTTCACTTCAACTTCTCATTTCATTTCACACAATCTAAACCTCTAGGCCTCTCTCTAGTCTCACACAGTTTTTCACTTTTTACTCCACCACATATATCTCTTCCCATCAATCAACACACATTTTCATATTTGATCTCTCTCTCTCCCTCTCTTGCAGATCAAGCATTCAACTATGTTTCGCAACCTCAATGAATGCTTGTGGTGCCGTTCACCGCCAGCCAGCTTTGTTGTCACCACTATGAGGCCAAGATGAAGAGAACGTTGTCACTGCTAGCCAGCTTCTAGACCTCTCTTTCTAGTCTCACACACGAGAATGTTGATCGATAGCGTTTGTGGGTCACTGTGGGCATTAAGATCAACAGCTTTTTGTTCCGGTCGGTATCCATTTACCGGTCGAAACAGCTGGATTTTACCGGTACAACCAGTACGCATCCAGTACGGCCGGTATTTTTTCTAGTACGAAACAGGGGGTGTACTTGTATCGGTACACTGGCCAGTACGGTATATATCGGCCATACCGGCTGGTACGGTACGATATTGACTTCCTTGGAAAGGATACAACTATACTTGGCCTTGTAGTCAGTCCGGAGCTGATCAATCGTCTTCCCATGTTAGTAAAATTTAATTAACTTAAAATTAGATAGAAAGGATTTTATAAATTTGAAGTTAGTATCATGCTAGGTGAAAACTTTAGAGGACTGTAATTATGTTGTTGTAAGTCTTTTTAAATAAATATTAATAATAAAAAAAGATATATTCATTTAAAGATAAAGATTAGTATTATAAATAGGATGAGAAAATTTTATAAATAGGTGTCCGTATCATTACCTCTCCATTCCAGACTTACAAAAGTAAATTTATGAATCTTTACTCCTCCTTCAGCAAGCACAATTATTTTTCAATTAAATCTCCTTTCAAATAGTGTTTCTCATTATTGGTGCATTTTGTAGTTGGAAAAGAGATATGCAAGTCTAATCTTTAGTTCCTATTGCAAAGTTACATGCTACTTATAATTTGTTTCTAAATATTTGGTGATTGATCTATTTAAAGAGGCATGTTATATAAACTAATTCATTAAAAAAATATCAAATGTTTCTTGAAAATTTAATTGGTTGAAAACACAATCGGTGTTATTTAACAAATTTCCACTTTGAATTCATTAGATTTTATTAAAATGCAAAACCCCATTTAAGACTAACAAGTATTTGCTAAACTATCTAGCCATGCAACTATAAAAGTTGATAGGGTATAAATTGTGTGCGAGAGTGTGGATATGCATACACAAAACACACAAAATTAAAATACAAATTCTATGTTCCTACTTCTCTATAAAATCTAAAAGGGAATAAAACCAACATCAAAGTTGAATAAAAATTGTATCTAAAAGCATAATATAAAATACGTTTCTTATTAACTTATATCCCAAAATTTTAAGGAACGTCTCAAATAGTTTTAGTAGCTAAACATAACTTTTAGTAACTATAGCATTCAGCAAGAACTTTTAATATCTGGCCTACTTTACACTTTTCTTTTTCAATAAGTAGCCTAATTTATATACATGACAGCTTAGCAACTGTGAGAAGACTTCCACTGAAACTTCTATGGCACCATCAAACCCCAAACTTGTCCACATGCGCTAATATCCTTTGAGACATTTGTGATGCTTGCTCTCAACCAATATGTTTCCTCTTTCCTTTAGATTCAATTTTTCCACCATGTTCTATAATAAGTTACATACAATCATCATAGAACTCCTAATCATAACTTGAGGCAAGTTCTCAAGAACTCCATAGAACTCCAGTTTATGGTTTTCTTCCATGCTATCTATGTGTGGAAGTGCACCATCAGGTACACAATTAAATGTAAACATTCATCTCTAGTCTAGAAAAAAAAGGGTAAATAATCATCAATTGAATTATTTCCATTTAAAACAGATTTTGGATGCATGTTTGATTCAATAACTTAGGAAAAAAATAATTAATAGGAGTTTATTTGAATATATTATGTTGAACCTATGACTATAAATAGAATCTAGATAAGATTTCAAAGAAACTACTACACATTTACAACTTATTATAAAGGAAAAACAGAACCCTTGAGATAGAAGACAAGTAGCTCATCATCTTCGTCTAAGTCCCCCCACATCACCATTCACATCCCGCAAATCAATATGAACTACAAATTACAAACATAGAAAACTCATCAAATTTTCCCCACAAGTAAAACAATAGTACAAATACAAAATAAAATTGTCACTGAATCCTTAACATTGAAACAGTAAGCAACGGAAATTAATAGATCAGAGAGAGTTTTAAAAAAGAGCATCAAGATCTCTCATTTCCACCTTCATGTTTGTGTATTGAATTGATGTTAGTTACATTGAAAACTATACATAAAATAAAAATCCATAAACAATTTCATCTAGAATAAGAAAATTTTTGTTTTTTCAATTTTAACTAACAAATCAAACGGCAAAGCTATATCAAGGGAAGAAAAAGAATTGAAACAAAAACATGCCAACAGACTACCTGGATGTTCATGGCCTTCATGTTGGACTTAGTTGTTCATGGCTTTCTTGTTAGACTCAAGTTGGCTTCCTAGACAGTAAAAGTTTATAAAATTTTCACACTATTATACTCCCCAAAATTCTCCGAATTTGAAACAATATTCTAATTGCAAAATTTATGTACTAAAACCCCAATAACTTGCTCAAAATTTAATAATTAACAAAATCAAAATTCTTTCACTTAAAAAAAAAAAATTTCGGGTAAACTCTATAAAATAAGCAAATTTAAGGGGAAGAGAGAGATTTATCATGCACAAAATCCCCAAGAAACTCGAGCCTTGAGGAACTTACAGCTAAAAATTATAAAAAATGAAACCCAAAAAAAAAAAAAGTAAAAATCTCATTTAACCAAGCATAACATAATAGTGAACTTCTCTAACTAACATACTACATATATAGTAGTACATTCTTTTGGAGCAAAAAAAAAAAACATAAGAAAGGACAAAGGAGAAAAAATTTTCAAATGCAGTAATTAAATTAAGCTTACTACCAACAAAAAAAATAAGGAAAAAAAATTAAAAAAAAATGAATAAAGAATCATTTGTAACTCTTGCTTAATGATGTACAACTACAAACATGGAAAAAAAGAAATGAAAGCATCTGCAACAAAAGAAGTTATTACGGTTTTCTTCCCATATGAATGATGGTATGAGAGTTCCCAAATATGTTAGATTGAAATAACCAACACAAGTGAAATAGAATAGAATACCATAGAAACATCTTAGTAGAAATAACATAAAAAAATACGTTTATTAGGAAAAAAAAAAAAAATACAACAACAACAAACAAACAAAGCTATAGTTCATTGCTTTGTTAAATCTCTCTAAAAAGAATACCTACCAAAACCTACAAAGTAATCCACAATTGGCAAATTAACAAAGCAAAATTCATAATTCACAAAGGTATCTAAAAAGCACCTTCACAATTGATTGTGCTTCCATTTACTTTTGCTTCACTTTTTTTTTTCCTCAACACCCAAATAGATGCTCAATTAAAATTGTGAAAAGATAATCCAATGTGCAAAACCCAGAAAAATCTCTAAAAATCACAAATTTGGTCATCCATATAAAAATATATATAATAAAAAAATAAAATAAAAACTGTTGGATTAAGGACATCAAAAAATAAAACAAAAACCAAATTATATGAAAACATATATATATATATATATATATATTTTTTTTTCACCACAAACAACCAAAACAGTCACCAAAAACATTGACAATGATGACAAACTTAAGGACATCAAACCCGCTTAGAATTACCACGTTATGATTTTTTGTTGATGACTCTGATTCTTTCTTGCTTTCATTGGCAAGTAGAACTGGTCCTCATTGCTTACAACCCCAAACCATAATCCACTCTCCAATATGTCCACTGATATATTTAAAAGTGAAACAAAAATTAACCCTGAAAAACATATAAAAACATCAACTTTTTTTTGATAAGTATACATGATAAGAATGATGAGCCCTTAATTTTATTAAAATACATAAAAGGAGGATGTGGAATTAAATCATATGATTTGGGATTGGGCTCTATCTTCTCAACCGGACACATGATGCAACTGCATTCATTTATTTGTTTATTTTTTATGTTACACAACTTAGTAACTTCCTATTTATCATTCATAAGGAAATAAATAAATAAAATTAAACATTAGATTACTCTGTAATCATCTTTAAAAAAAAAAACTAATAATAAAAAGAGTTCCTATCAACCTTCGAAAAGTATTATGTATATAACCATGTTTTGAAGATTGGCCTTTGGTAGCAATTATGAGCAACATAAATAGATCCTTCTATTTTTTAAACGACACTCAGACAATCTCACAAACACATCGATGGCATGCCAAGGATTATGCAATAAAATTATGCGGAATTATGCAGAAAACTTTCCGCAAAAATTGAAATACCAAAAACAATTTGCTTTGATTCTAAAACCCAATCCATGTTATACAATCATGAAATTGAAGTACGATCTAATATCAATTGTGGGAAGTGGATATCAATCTAAATGATGTAGTATATAATGGTAAAATAAACTAGTTTTTTTCGCTGCCAAGGATTATGCAGTAAAATTATGTAGAAATCTTACCACAAAAATTAAAACACCAAAAACAATTTGCTTTGATTCTAAAACTACGCATTAATGAGAAGTACAATCTAATCAATTCAAGAAATGGAGTCTTACATGTTGAAATACGTTGGAAGGTGATTTGAGACGTGCTACCAACACTTTATACTTCACTACTTCAGAGTTTTACATTCTTCCAATAAGCCACAACACATTAAAAAAATGAGACCTGAGATATTTCCAAATAAACCAAGGTAAAATAAAATAGTCTTTTTGGTTGTAAAATTATAGCACTATTGAAACAACATTCAGGCAATCTCACAAACACATCTAATATGCCAAGGATGCTTGTCTAATATAAACACAAACACAAAAAAAATGAAGAAAAAAAAAAGGGTCTCATATTAATATGAACAGAGCATAAAAGTTTTGCACCCAAAAAAAAAGAATTGAGATGTAGAGATACCTCAACCAAAGCAGGCAACTTCTGTCAATATTTATACACTATGTGGAAAGGAATAAAGGAAGGAAGGAAATCAGATAGGCAGCCGTTACTGTGAAATGGTAGAGTAGGAAGGTGGGAGGGTAGAGCACGAAGATGGGTAGCTTTCAAACTCTCTGTTTTCTCATGCAAGAAGGCTTCAACGTTTCTTTTCTTTTTATTTTTCTTTTTTCCCCTCCCTTTAAGCTTCCCTCCACATTACAATCTTCAAAATCTTTGTCTCCTCACGTTTTTATTTGGTCACGCAAAACCCTAAAGGCTTCCATGTTTTTTTATTTTTTTATTTTTTATTTCCTTTAAGTTGAAAAGGCTCACACAAAAAAGGCTTCCACGTTTCTATTTGGTCACATTTTTTCCTTTTTCTTTTTTCCTTTGAGTTGAATTGAAAAGGCTTTGGGTTGGACTTAATAGTGGAACTAAATAAATAAGAGGTGGACTAGATTAATTATACAAATTTATTATAGAGTGATAGTGGAAGTTAATAAATAAGTAGTGGGTTGCATTTATAGGGCTGGGATTTATAGGGCTAAAAATTGTAAAAACCATTTTAAAATTGAAGGAAAATTTTTTTTTTTTTTTTAAAATGACGTGGAAGCTGATGTGGCGCAACGTGAGAGCAACAGCATTAAACGCTACGCTTCAGCTTTTAGTAATATATAGATTTATAGGGCTGAAAATTGTAAAAACCATTTTAAAATTGAAGGAAAAATTATTTAAAAAAAAATGACTTGGAAGCTGATGTGGTGCAACGTGAGAGTAGTAGCATTAAACGCTACGCTTCAGCTTTTAGTAATATATAGATATAGAGTAGGACTGAGCAAGGACCTGGCCCACCCGAAAACTCGACCCAACCCGACCCGAATCGACAGGTTTTTTGGGCGGGTCTAAGAACATTCAGGTTGGGTTTCAGGTCTTAATTTCGGGTTATTTTCGTGTTCGAGTCGGTATCGGGTCGGGTGTTGGGTCATATAAGTGCACTAGTCTGAACCCGATTTTTTCTTTTGGAAAAAACCCTACTCTGTTGTTGTTCTCTCTGCCTCCCTCAGGGCCTCAGTTATCTCTGTGTAAGTCATCCTTCTCGTTTTGTGTTTGGTTTTAGATTTTGGATAGTGTTGTTGTGTTTGTGTGTGTGATAGTCTGAACCCAATTCAATAATGGGTTTATGTACTTATGGATGAGTTCAATCTGAGTGCCTTCAAGTTTCAATTTTTTTTCATATATTCTATCTAGGTTTGTGGCTAAAGCCTTCAAGTTTCAATTTTTTTTTTTTTTTTTTTTGCATTCTGGGTTTACTCTCTCTTCACTCATTATACACAGTATTGGATTTTCCTGTAGTTTTTTGTTCTCTCTTTGAACAAGAACAAAAACCCAGTTGGAGTTTTGTAGTTTCAAACTGCCAAATCTGTTTTATAGTGCTAGGTACGTGTAGTTCTTGTTTTCTCTATGCTTTTCACTCCAATGGGTGTTCTGGGTTTTGCTAAAGATAAGATTTTTTTATCAGTTTTTATTTGGGCTTTTCTAGTTGGGTTTTTAAACTAGGAAAGTTATGAATTTTCTCTGTTAAGTGCTTCATATTTGGTTCTAGGTGCTTCTGAAAAGACTTTTAGCTGGTGTAACTTTGGAATATGTATGATTCATGTTTGTTCTCATATTCTTGTGTAGCTTCAGATGTTTTGGTTAATTCATTTATTTTGTGTTGGTGATTTTACCTCTCTTTTCTTCATTCTTGTTTTGGCCTTTTTTGGGGGGTTTACGATTTATATCTCTGGAAATGTGTAGCTCAATCTTTGTCCTTTACAGCCCCAATGGTTGTGAACTTCATTTGTTTTTTTCTTTTCTTGTTGGGTTGTTTCCTTTTTCTCTTTTTTGTTAATAAAAAAGAAACTTGCAGTTTCTGGGAATGTGCTAATTTATCTTTGTTTTGTGTTCCACTAAGCTTTTCTGCTAGACTAGTGGGTTAATCTTTGCTGTGCTTTGTTTTGCTTGGGGTTTTTGACTATGTTTTTTTTTTTTTTTTTTTTTTTTTTTTTTTTTTTTGTCTTAAAAAAAATTGCAGGAGAGGTTATCTCAGTTAGAGAACTCAAACGGAAGGGTACCGGAGCCTTACGAATTGAGCGATGTGACTGTGAGGCGTGAATCTAATCTTGCGTTGAGGGTGTCGGTGTATAAGTAGTAAAAGGTAATTTCTTTTTCTTTAAATGTTTGTTTGGTTTGGATTAAAGATTTATCAAAATGGGATTGCATTGTGTATACAATTTAGAGATTCTGATTTAGGCTGCGTTTTGCATTCTATTTTGGTGTGTGTGAACTTACTTTTTGCCATTTGTTTAGATTTTGTTTTTCCAATTTTTAACATTTTGTCTGATCTGACTATTTGGGTGTTTGAGTTTCTGTAATGGATGTTTTTGTTATTTAACATGGGTATTTGCTGTTCTGTACAAGGTCTTTTTTTTTCATGCGTGCTAGTTGTTTAAGGGAATGAATGAACTATTTCTTATCTCTGTTCTGTATTGGTTTGTTATCACATTGTTGAGGTTCATAGTTTGTTATCTCAGTGAGTACTGTTTTTCTTGATCTGGTTGGTTGTTTTGATCTTAGTTATGTTGAATGGGATGTGAGTATATCGATGTCTGTGGCCATTCATTATTAGGATTTGATGTGAATGTATATTGCAAATGTGCAGATTAGCAAGAATAAGCGACATCAAGATAGAACTGCAGCGTTGGATGTGTGGGAAAAACTAGAAGATTTTGTTCGGTCATGATCACATTCTTGATGTGCACAGACTTTTTACCAATAGATAGTTTGCTTGAAAAATCAATTACCCATATTTACAAATTTGGATAGTCTGGAGTTTATGTCAAAAGTTGGAACTTTGATAAAAATAAGTAGGGCATTGTAGTTGACATTGTTTATTTTAGGTGTGTGTGTGTGTGTGTATAATTGTTAATGTAAGACTTGGTCTTTGTTTTCGTGAATTTTGGTGAACTTGAAGGTTTTCCATTCATAGTAGTTGATACAGAGGATGCATTTTGCAAGAACACTGAATGAAGTGTTATGTGTTAAGTCACACTGCAATTTCCTTGATGGGTAATTGGAGATGGACCATGCAATTTTATTGATATGTAAATTTCGTTTTTGGCAATTTGCTTAGGACAATACTAATCTTAAAACCCAGGAATGATTATTTATTTATTTTTTTTTTTTTTTTGATGAATGAGCAAATTCATTCAAAAGAAACGACCTGCTTTAGCCAAGGATAGGAAAGTCTAGTTTACCAAAAAAAAAAAAAAAGGATAGGAAAATCTAAACAGTCAAACAAAGTATCCAAGAGCTGAACTATAGATGATCCAATAGCAACCCTTACCTTAACTTCCCATTTAACAAGTAGCAGTAAAAAAAAAAAGTCCAACCCGAGACTCGAAAAACCGACCTGATTTTTCGAGTCGGGTCGGGTTTCAGGCAGCCAAACTCGATTTCTATCAGGACAAGTTTCGGGTCACAGTAAACCCGACCCGACTCAATATCAGTCCTATTGTTAACTAGCATGTAACTCCATGCAAATGCATGAATGCATTTAAAATTAAACAAATTTTTTATTATAAAAATATAAATAATTAGTCAAATTATTATTTTTAAAAAAAATGTAACACATGCATTTATGCATACGCATAGATACATTTAAAATTAAACACAATTTTTATCATAAAATATAGATAATTAGTCAAATTATTTTTTAAAAGTAAATATAATTAGTCACATATTAAAATTCTTACCTAAATTTAATACTACTAATGATCTTTTTTTTTTTTTTTCAAATTTTTAATAAGATAGAAAATGTGGTGATTTTTATTTTATTTATTTTTTGAGAAGCATGTGGTGATTTTTATTGAGTATATGTAATTATTTTTTAAAAAAAAAATTTTATAGTTCATTAATATTAGATTCTTAGTATTTTGCACTCATTAACCCACTTGACACAAATATTAAAAAACTTATGTAGACATACGACACATGCTTAAGTGGATAATTATGGTTTATTATATTGGATTCCTCGTTTTCTACACTAAATTAACTAATTTGGCACAAAAATTTAAAATTTTAGATTAAATGAGATACGTGGCGCAAAATTAAACTCTAATTAAAATTCAATTTTTACACTAAATTAACTCACTTGACACAAAATTCTAAAATTTAAACTAAATGAGACACATGGCACAAAATTAGACTCTAATTGAATTTCAATTTGAAATTTAATTGGATTTTTTCTTTGCTTTACCTATTATTATATATATAGACTAGTTGTGAACCTGCGCATTGCACGTGATAATATTGTATTTTTATTTATTATAGTAACAAACATAAATGTAATATAGGAGAAAAATCATAAACCATAAATATAAATTTGAAAAATCATATTTTTATGTATTACTCTTCTAAAAAAAAAAATTATGTATTATAGGAACAATCATAAATCATAAATATACTTTTCTCTTCATACCAAAATGAAAACAATACAATTTTTCTCAGAAATTCAAAAAACATGTTAATTAAAATATTCATTTTTTTAATAAAAGTTATTTATAACATTTTGTGAATCATAAAAAAGAATATAAAATTTGAAAATTATTCTTTTAGTTTTAAACAAACTTTCTCAACCCTATTTTTTCTACTGTACAATCCAAAACACTGAAAACGTAACTAAAAAAATTAATAAAACTTAACAATGATTACTTGGATCAATTAGGAAAATAATTTGTTGTTGATAATCTATTAAGGTTACTTTCTTAGCCAAAATTAAAATTTCATCCACCTAAAACATATTATCAAATAAAAAATTATTAGAAAAATCTAAGAATTACATTTTTCAAGAGAGAATAACCAATTCTTCAAGAGAGAATAAAAAGAAATTTGTAGAAAATAATATGAGAAAAAAGAGAAAAAAAAAAGAAAATATTAAAAATATAGTAATAAACACCAAATTATTCAAGTCATGTTATGTAATAAAATAACATTATATTTTTTTTATATACTATATTTATAATACAATACAATAACATCTATGAAATCAAAGAGAATTGAAAACATAGCAACTTAAAAACACATAACTTAATCACATCAACTCAAAATAGAGTTCCAAATAATGCAAAAAAATAAATAAATAAATAAAATTTGAGAGAGAGAAAAAGAGAGAAATAACATTTTGTGTGTGGGAAAATTATGTATAGAATAGGTAAGAGAATTGTAGTAAGAGGTGGGGGAGTAAGAAAACCCAAAAATAAAAGAAGATAAAAGGATAGAGGAAAAATGATATTAAGGTAGATAGTAGTGGGAAGATGAAAACATAAAAGGGAGGAGAAAGTTAGAGAAAGTATAACAATAAATTGAGAAATTAAGAAGGAAAAAAAATTTTAAAATAAGAGAGACAATGTTGAAAATGGGTGGATGAATTGGTCATGGAAGTGGCTTAATAGGAGCGTTGTAATAATAAATACTACGTTTCAACTTTTGGATATATATAAATATAAATTAGTAGCAAACTGGCACGATGTGTGAAAAACTTTGATGGTTTATTTTTTTTGTTAAGTGAAAAATGAAAATAGTGGTTGTGACTTATAAGTGTTAGTTCCAATCTCTTCTTAAAATAATATGATTATTTTCTAATAAAGTATAATTGATACAATATATTAGATTTTCTAAATTAAGCAATCTATATTTGTTATTTAAAAATGTTTTAAATTTTGTAATTTTTTTGAAGGAAATATAATGCAATTTACATTCATAAGGCAAGATGTTTTGTAAATATTGTAATGTGTGGTTGGAATTTTTTTATGGTACTCTTTACAAATGGTCAATTCTACATACGTCTTGAATAGCTTAAAGAGGAAAAAAAATATAAATAAATCCATTACTTATATTAGAAAAAATAGTTTTGCTAACGTATATTCTTAAAGTATATGTTAGTAAACCATTTTTAGGAATTTTTTTTCTATAAGAAAACAAAAAAGTTAGTAACTTCTTTTACTGCTTTTTCAATTTTCATAAAAAGTTTCTTAAAATGAATGATTAATGTGCTCTAAGGACATACATTAATAGAACCAAAGTTAAAAAAAAAAAAAAAATTTAATAATATAAGAAAAATGTAATTTTAACTGTTGGAATTGGAGATCACTTGTTTGACTTTCACATTCAACGATGGATATCACAATGCATAAGAACTATTTTAGTAGAGAAACACGACAGTATCTCACCATAAACAGTTTGATACGTTTTGTCATTTGGAAGAAACTTCCCTATTTGATAATCCTTAGCCTTGAACTTAAAATATGTCTTATCCCAACATATATATCCTTTATCTCCACTTGTTTATGGACTTCTTTCTAGTTGCATTATGCTTCTCTCCTTCACATGAAAATGATAAAGCGTAAATAAATTTTTTGATGTTATTTACTATTCATTGTTCACGGGCGATGGACATGTATCCTTCACATTTAATAATATAGCTCCTCAATCTCTTATCCTTCCTCTATACATACGAACTTATGCTTTCATTGTAATACACATTGAGAAATATTTGAAAAACAGCGAGAGTAGAGAGAAATATATATCTATCTCAAAAATAATATGTTGCAGTAGATAATTACTAGACAAGAAGCAATTTAGATATAATCTTATCCTTGTATTTTCTTTTCTTGCCTATATATTTCCTCCATTTTATAACATTCGATACAATATTAGGCATACCATAACTTTGAGCTTGAGTTTGTAATTTTGTACCCAAGTCGGCCCAACAACAAAACAGGCCCAAATTGTTTTTTAATCATGAAATCTTTGCCCACAAAACGTCTCGGGTCGGCCATATACCCGACCCGAACTCGAAACTAGTATCAATCAAAATCTCTGCTATACGGCTATACCTCACTCTCAGAGACAAACAGACACACTTCACACTTCCCAGGATTTCCATGAAGATGGGCTCAGTAACAATGAGTTTCGCTTCAATCTTAGCCAATGGCTGCAGAAGTATAAGTCCTCCTCCTGTGACCCTTGTGCGCACGTTAGCCACCACCCATGTTGCTCTCAGCAAGAAGCACCATAACAAGCACTTGGTGGCTGCTTGGTCTTCTGGGTGTTCAAATATTAGTGCCTTTGCATGTGAATCCTCAAAGTCAGATGTTATACACGCTGCTGCTACTACTTCTGTTAATGGGTATGTCAAAGTTAAAATTTTTATTGCTTCTATATTGTTGGGTGCCTGTAATTTTGGCTTTTTTTTAGGTTTGATTAAAATGAATCTTGTTTGCACTTTGTTTGGCTGTTGAGAAATCTGAGGAAAGAACAGGAATGTGAATTTTCTTAGTGTTATTATATCTTAAATTTCATTTCTTTAGAACCCCATGGTACTCAGTCAGCCGGGTACCACAAAGTGGAGGTCACTGGTTCCAAATTCCACTCTCACTCATACAAAAAACCAAAAAAAGTCACATCTTTGTTAATGGGTAATTCATATTTCCAGTGCTTGCAGTTACTGCTTATAGTTTGTTGAGTGACTGTGAGTTGGTTTATTTCTTAGCTGAAAGTATATTTTTAGATAAATTATAATGAAGTTTGCTTGCACTTGGTTTGTTGATGAGTAAAGTAAACTTAAACTGAGAAAAAGCTTAAGAAATGAGGTTTTGAATCTTCTTTTTTCTTTCCCTAATACCCCTTCTTATTCAATGGTTGCTTTAAAATATATTGCTCTAATTAAAGAACTTTTTTTTTTTTTTTGGTTGAATTCATAAATTGTTCTTTTGAAATACTTTGTAGTGCCTGTTCATTGTCTTTACTGACTCTAAGACTCATTTTTGTTTAAGCTACCCTGAATATCATCGGCTACTTCCATGTCCCTCGGACAATGGCCCGCCAAGAATCGAACACTTGGTTGTCTCAAAAGGTGGGCCTGTTCAAGAATATATCTGTAAAGCTCTGGATCTTCCTGCGCTGTGAGTGCTGCTCTTTTTCTCAATTACTTTAGAGTTGTTGGTATTGCTGTATGATCTTTGATTTTCTGTTAGAATTTTTCAGGATGAAGTGATAAATGTAGAGTTTCATTCTTTGAAGGTTTGTTGCAGATCTCATCCATTTTGGAGCTGTATATTATGCCCTTGTATGTCCAAAGCCTCCTCCAAGTGCCACTGAAGAGCAAATTAGGATATTTAAAGAATTTACAGCTCCATCAGTTCTGAGAAAAAGAGTTTCCATCAAAGGGAAAACAATACGAGAAGCACAGAAAACTTTTAGGATAACTCATGTAGATCAGTTTGTTGAAGCTGGAACATACTTACGAGTGCATGTACACCCAAAACGCTTCCCAAGGTAAAGCATTATGTGTGACAGAGTTAACTATCAATTTTATTAGAATGATACTCATTGACATTTGAACTTTTATTAGGTGCTATGAAATTGACTGGAAATCAAGAATTATAGCTGTGTCTGAGTCCTATGTGGTTTTGGACAAGCCTGCCGGTACATCAGTATGTAATCAATCCATTAATTTCATTGTAATTATGTGACTTCACCAAAATTGTGCCTCAAATGAATTGATGTTCCATATAATTATTTATATAATTGTTTTGTATATGGCTAAATGCTAGAACTGCATAGTTTGGTTGTCCTTTCAATGGTCTTGTTTTTAATTTCTCTTAAATAAAAGATATGTAAAACAAGGACATAATCATGGTTATTAATGTGTGTGTGTGTATTTCACATTTATTTATACATTCTGTATGATTTCTAAGTCACTCAATATCATTTATATGGCCTTTTTGAATGTTTGTTATTAGTTCATTGATTGCTTTATGCTTTTATGGTTTTTTTATTTTTATGTTAATTTTGATTAGGTTGGAGGAACTACAGACAACATAGAAGAAAGTTGCGCAACTTTTGCCACTCGTGCCTTGGGTTTTACAACCCCTTTGAAGACTACCCACCAGATTGATAATTGCACAGAAGGCTGGTACTGTACCTTATAGGATTAATCATCTTATAGAATATGTTGTTGGTTGCTATTGCTATTACCATTGATAGAGAGTGAATAGTGGTTTATAATTTACCTGCAGTGTTGTGTTGGCTAGGACCAAGGAGTATTGCTCTGTTTTTCATGGTAAAATTAGAGTAAGTTCTCTGGCATAGACTGTAGTCAGCAAGTCCTTCTTGGGAGGGCAGGTTCCAATTACCCTGTAGCGGGAAGGCCCCTCATGCTGTGCATGCTACTCTGTGAGTGCATCCTTCTCACAGAGTAGATGCACAAAACTGGATGTATATATATTTTTAATTTACATTTACTTAATTTCAGTTTCCCTCTTTAGGCCGTTACTCTCATATGAATTTTCTTGTCATCAGGAGAAAAAGGTGAAGAAGCTTTATCTTGCTCTTGCTGCTGCTCCGGTGCCAATAGGAATAATTGCCCACTACATGCGTCCAGTTAACATGGCTCCAAGACTCATTTCAGAAGGTAACCACCTCAATCTAGCATAATGGTGATTATGGAAAATTGTCTCAAACCTTTGATGAGTTGCATTTTGTTATCTTGATGAAGGCAAACATGCATTGTGCACATATGCATTACTCAATAAGCCTTCTGATGCTAGAGCATCCAAGAGGCATGCTAAGGCCGAGCAGGCCCACTCATCAGCTTAGCTTGATCAGTGGTTAGCATGGGGTCCAAGTTGAAATAATTACTACGTAGAAAGGAATCATAGATTATTATATTCACATAACAGTGATTTGTTCAAATGGTGATCTTTTTACTTTTCCCCTGTTTGGGGTGAAAATGGTGATCTTTAAAATTCATTAAAGCTATCTTGGTTTTAGCCAAAAAGTGGAGAAATATATATTAGGACAATAGGACCTATGAAGTACAAAGTAGAAATTAGAAAATCATCACGTTTTGATCACTCTTTTGATAAGCTGTTTATTGAATGACAATATTGATCTAATTACTTCTCTTTGTTTTGGAAAAGATGAATTGCTCCTGAAAAGAATCTATTGATTTGCTCCAGTAAAGGAATCTGTTGATTCTCTCCGAAAAGAAATCTATTGATTCTCTTCCAGTTGTTTGGACTTAGGTGCAGTGATTTACTTCATAGTTGAGGTCTTTGGTTCAAGTCTAGGATAGCCCAGCTGTGCTATGCCTATGTAAAAGAATAAAGAAGTTGACTCTGTGCAAGCTCCCCTTTTTACCTACTCTAACATGGTAGCTAAATTTATGTGGATATTTCCTTCACAAACTCAAGTTCCTTACATGTAATTTTCAATAACTGGTTTGGCAAGTCCATTATTAAAACGATTGTTTCCGCAACTGGTATGATTAAGAAAGTATTCTCTCTGTTCTATATGGGAGGTGGGGTGTGGATTGAGTTTATCCCAAAACTTTTGTGGCATGCAGATTTTATTAAAGGATGGAACTTATGTCAACTTGAGGTCTTGGAATGCAAGGAGGTTCCATGGCCAAATGCTGTCATTGAAAAGAAATATTGTGTGGAGGATTGTGGCTGGCCCTCCCAGCATATTGCATATGAGTGTAAAATCAACCTTCTGACTGGTCGGACTCATCAGGTTTGTCACTTGTCCTTTCTTTCATTGTTTTTCTAATTTGAATGGTAGTTATTCATTAACCCTGTGGTCTAAACCATGAAATTTTAGAATGAGTAAATGTATTAAAATAATGTCAAAATTTCCGACTCTGCTGTGGAGAGAAAAGGTTATAATTGCCCCTGCAATTTATTTCCTGCACTCCCTGACGTGCTTCTTTTATTGTTGACTGGGAATGAAATTGCCATTTGATTCTAAAGGCAAGGTTCAACTTTAGCTCAAAGGAAGATTTCTAGGAGTGTTTGAGATTCGGAGAATTTCTAGTTTGAAGGATTTCAGTTTTCTCAATATTTTAACTGAGCTTCTCAAGGAATTGACTCTGAATATCTGTCAAGGTTTATATGGTAAAATTAATTAATGTTGGTGGAGTAGCTTTTCTACAAATTTTATTTTATGGTTCTTTGGTTCAAATAGTGAAGCTATTGATAAGTCAATATTGAATATAGGTAATGGAGGCTGGTATATTTATTCACAGTTGGCTTTGTTATGTTATTAGATGCTATGAAAGGCAGAGAAACAAAAGGACCAGAAAATTTAGTCCTTTGGTCATATAAGTGAGAGAAGACCAGATCTATTACTTTGATAATAACTAGACTTACAATGCAGATTCGAGCACAGCTGGCTGCCTGCAGTGCACCATTGGTGGGTGACTCAATGTACTTGCCAGCTGCAATTGCAGAGATGAGAAGTCCTGGGCTTAACCCATTTGGCAGATACAAGCAAAATTATACTAGTGAGACTGATGAAGCAAAGGCTGTTACAGAGTGGATTGAACAACATGGAAAAGAACCAAATGTTGTTATTGGTCTTCAAGCTTGTCAGATTTCATGGGATGATGGTGAACACATGTATGAGGCTGGGTCTCCTTGGTGGAGATGTGAAATTGCTTAGAATAGGTACTTGAAGATATGGATCAACTGCAGCATTCCGTTAACTTTTAAGCTAAAGTTGAGGTTTGTCATATGTCACTATTATGTTAAAGTTCCTGACTTGGGTACTTCTGTTGATGTTAACTCTCTTGCAAATGAATTCGACAACTGTTTAATAATAGATAAAACACATCTAATGTGCAGGTATGTATTATTGAAGGCATGACTCAATTCAAGGAAGGATGAAATCTAAATGGCCCATGGTATGTTTGTTCACCTTTGCATCTCATGTAAGCAATTTTGATAAGGATTGTAAAGTGAAAAGTGAATTGCCAAAAAAAGTAGGGAGAAAACAGCTTACATAGAAGTAAAATTGTGATGTTACTAGAGAGAAACAAATTGCGCTTTCTATTCCTTCCCCCCCCCCCCCCCCCCCCTTTCTCTCTCTCTGTCTCTCTCTCTAACAATTTTATGAATAGGGAGATCCGTCTCCTTTTTTGGGTCATTCTTACATTTTTACACTGCATTACATCTGCAGTGTGATTTATAACCATCTATGCTCTGGAATAGAGGAGCTTGGTTTTAAGATGTATGTACCATTCACTGTAATATATAAGGAAAACTTGTGTTGGGCTCAAGTGCCAGGGGTCAAGCGCCATATGTTGTCTATTGAATTGTCCTTATTTTTGTGGTTATCTTTAATTTTTATTTATTTTTTTCCTCCTTAACATTGTTTGCGATGGAGGTTGGGTTGAATGTTTTAGATATGATCTTTTTCCCAATATTGCCTGTTTCTAGATTGTATTGATTGACAAACTTTTCATTTGTTTTCGAAACTGAGGTAAATGCTAAAGAATAGTATTAGCAAATTTCCTTGTTCTTTCTTTATACTTTAAAAAACAAAACCATAAGGAATACATTAATACTGGAACTTTTGTTGATTAGGTCCTGGCATTAAGGTTACAACCTTATGCTTAGTGATGAACTGTTTGTACCAACTTGCTGACAATTTTGGAGTTCTCTTCAGTGTGGCATGATCAACGTGGTGAAGTCCAAATCTTACTGTATATCCAAATATCCACTCGAAGTTGTCAAGCAAGGACCAAGCGAAGTAACCCCTCACATCTGCTCCTTTTCTGATCACATATAAAAAGGAAAATGGAAAAATAAATATGAAGTTGTCTCAAAATCTCTTCAGCTCTATGAATGAGCTTCTCCAGCTATTTAATATGTGAAAGTTATCCCTGGAACTAAATCAGGTCCCTTTTGGAGCTGGTTTTCTGTCTTAATGAATTGTCTAAACCATATGTGCTACAAAAAAATATAGTTACATGTAGGCTGGTGTAATGATCTTTTTAGTCAACATTAGAATTTGTAAGATAAGAAAATGATAGGCCATGATTCTGTTACTTATACTTGATGGCACAGCATGTTGGCATGTTCATTACCTTATTGCCACCGATAGTGCATCTAGATAGCCAGCTATGTAGTTCGCTCTTCTGACATCATGGAGGAAATCTTCAATGGTGGAATTTGGATTGTAGACTTCGCCATACCCTATGGAGAGCAATTACATTTACTTTTAAAATATGTAAAGGAATTTTTATTTGAAGTGCTTCAGACCTTTACTTACCATTTTCTGTAATGAACATGGGTGTATTATTATATCTTTCCTTTATATAGGTAATGGTTTTCTCCAATCCTTGCGGGTAAACATTTAACCAATCTAGATCAGTCTGCACTGTAAAGTGTTAGTAACTACTTTAAGGTACAAGGCAGTAACTGTTATAAGTTGAGGTAACATACATATTCTCCAATGGGGACACCATTTCTTTGTGAACTCTGTAGGTAAAAACCTTCTGTCTTGGAAATCCCTGGTCCAGGCTCACACTTGGAGGAGATGCAGTCTTGGACATAGTAACTGGTGTAGTGGTTGATGCCAATAAAATCCAATCCGTTCCTCAGTTTGTCCTTGTCGTTGTTTGAAAATTCTGGTAAGTTGGATCCAAGAATGTCATTCATCTCTGATGGATATCTCCCTAATATAATTGGGTCCAAGATCCTGCATCAAATTTCAGCCAAGGCATAAAATGTCGTCATTTTGAAATGTAGTTTCTATGTGCTTCTTTTTCCTTTTTGGACTAATATGAATGTTTAGAGCTCTTCAAGTATCTAATTATTCCCCCAGGTGTGTCATTCTTTCATCTCACACACACTAAGTAATTTTAGTGGGGAACCCTTTGGAGATGACCTTAAGTTGTTGGTTAGGAGATTTGTACCCAGAACCTCATGGATTACATGAGATATAGAAATCACTAGACCAACCCCTAACCCCTTAAGGATAAAGTTTATATGAATTTGTGTGAGCTGAATGAACTTGGAAAAATTGTTAAGAGTAAAATAAAATTGTTAAAAGATTAAAATAAGAGGCAAAGAAACTAACCAGTTTGTTAAAAAGGATTGAGCTCGTTCAGCAGCTGACTTGTCTGCTGTGGAGTTGCTAATAGGTTCAAACCATGCAGCATATAAGACAATCCCAATCATACCTCCTTGTATTTTCTGCATGATTACTTTTGTAGTAAGATGACAATGGCTCACTAATTGCTACCTTCCTCGCTCTTCCTCATAGGGTCAAACCATTTGGCAATTACATGTGGAGATAAGATAAAGGAAAACTACAAGTCCCAGAGGTTCATTGGAAACTACAAGCCATATGGCTCTCTCCCCAAAACACGATACCCTTCTGGTTTATGGTACCAATATATGTAACTATTGATTTTTAATACAGTGGTGTGGAATGTGGATATTTAATTTCACACGTGTCTGAGCTTGGTGTCATATATTTTGTTTACAGTTGGTCCCAAGTCATGAGGGTTATAGTTGGTTGACGGTCGACATAAAATTCAATTGAAAAGTGTGGATGTTTATCAATGTTACTGGCTGCCTACCTGGTATTTGCTTCGAAAAATATCAACTGCAGCTGCATGTGATAGGATAATATTGTGGGCTGCTACAAACGGCTCCTTCTCTGAATCCCCATCGTTACAATTTCCAAATGGGCTTGAGCAACGAGCTGGTGGATATATACCTGAGCGGTAACCACTTGTGACTTGGAGATTTGGCTCATTGAAGGTTGCCCAATACTTCACTCGGTCCCCAAAAGATTTAAAACAAGTATCAGCAAAATGTCGAAATTCTTCCCTGAAATTGTTAACAAGAAAAAAGTTACTACTTTCTGTGGCATCTTCAAATTTACATCAGGCCAGGTGCTCATGGTAATAATAATGATTTCTTAATTTGAGATTCAACTCATAACCTACCCAAGTAAGTCTTACACAATTGTAAAATTCACATACTATGAGAGGAATGTTACATATGTTGAATGCATAAGGTAATAATTAGCGTTGGTGCAGTAAGTTAGCGCATATTACTGCAACGTCAAAAGTATTGTAAGTTTTGCAGGCTAGAGGTTGGAGTTGAGGCACTTACTGTGATTCCGGACTAAGCCATCCTCCAAACCTATCCTCAAGTTCTTGAGGTATATCGAAGTGGTTTAAAGTAACAAATGGTTGGATCCCTGTAAATTTCATAGTTGATAAAATAAGTTCTTTAGATTTAGACAATAATGTCGAAAAATGGGGATTGGAAAAGTTGTTTCATAGTGGTATATGTGGACCGGCTTGTTCCAAGCAACAAAATGAGATGGAATTGAACCTTTAAGTAGGAGAACATCAATGAGCTTGTTATAGTGGTCAATTCCAGCCAAATTAACTTCTCCAAATCTGCCCGCTGCAAAATAATATGGATTTTAGATGAAATTAACGTCTTTTGTGTTGCATGATAGTTTTCAACTAAAATATTATTATACATGCAAATATAGGGAAGAAAAAGGGTAATGTTAAAGAGCTATGCTAGTGCCACATAAAGTGGCACAACTTGTGTCATAACTTGCTCACATGACGAGTTGTGAGTAGTAGAGAGATGACCCTATATGGACCTATCATCACCTCTCTATCATTCACAACTCGCCATGTGGGCGAGTTGTGCCACTTTATGTGGCAGAAACATAATTCAATGTTAAAGGACATATTCTTTTCATGACTTTATTTATTTCTTTATTTTTTATAACTTGTTAAGGTGATAAGTTGGTATTAGAGCAATATTACTTTTGCATGGTCTTGTCATTGACACTACTTTTATAATACATCAATTATAACATATTATTTTAACAGGATTCTGATTAACGGATGTTTTTAGAGCATTTGTTAATGGACCATTTAAAAAAAGTTTTGATACAACTTTTATGAAAAATATTAAAAATTGTTAAAAAAATTAGTTTCTTTTTTACATTTCAAATAAAACGTTTTTAAAAATATTTCATAAACTAATGTCCGCATTCATTAACTTTTATTAACAATTGTGAAAATATAAATTAGTAACAAATTACGTATTCATAAATTTATTTGAAAAGGAAACAAAAATAACTCACCAGGTAAGATTCTAGCCCATGATATTGAGAAGCGATAACTGTTCACTCCTAGCGATCCCATCAACTCTATGTCTTCCTGATATCCATATTAGAATTGATTAGGTCTTCTAGTGTTGAAAAGTGGCAAACCAACTTGAGGCAGGTTCTTTCTGGGTCAGGTTCCCAAAACAGCACTCCCTTTTTGAAAATCTATTAATTTTCATCAAGTTTGTCGAGTATCGACCCCCTTGGGATGTTGCTTAGAACAGTGTCAAAATATTACTTATTAAAACAGAGGAGAAAACAATAGCAATGTTTGGCATCATGGGTGATAACAGAGCAGTTGTGCAATAGTCAATCAAAAAAGAAGATTTGCAAATCTATATATCTCCTAATAATTACTATATCATTCTCCACCTTATTAGTTATTATGTCTTCAACTTTTATCATTCGATATTCTTAAACAAATGAATCACAAACAAAATGGCATAGGCTATGCCGTGCTTGAAAGTTGAAACCTGATTCAACATTTTAAGATTGGGATAAGGCTCTCACAAAATCAAAGTCTTATGCAATTAGTACAACTTTTGAGGTCTCATCTAATGTTCATTAATTAGGGATACGTGTCATCTAACATGTTTGTTCTAGTGACAACAATTTCTAATGGACATATGTAGCGGGCGTTTAGGAAGCGCGTTTTGTGCTTCTCATGTCTACGTTTTGCTATTTTTTTTTTTTTTGGGACCAGCGCACCATGCACTGTTCACGGGACATGAACAGTGCACTAAGTCATATGAACAGTAATTTATTTATTTATTTTTATTGTTTTCAGTTTTCAACAAAATAAGCGGTATCTAAACGCACCCGTAATGACCCTTTCAAACTAAGGTCAAAACCCCACACGTGTGGGACCCATTCTTATATGAGAAGAAAATTACATATATCTAATATATAATATATTTTCTTGAGATTGCTAATTATTCTATAATCGTTTGTATATTCATGGAAAAATTATAGAGTATTCCAAGAATACTTATAAACATGTACTTCTCTCTTCTCACATGAATTGTGAATCTCATCATGAATTTAATACGAGGACAACTATTATATTATATGAGAAGAGGGAGTACCTATTTATGGTATTTCAGTATATTTTATAATTGCTTATATTCATGTGGCATGTGTCATGGAACATTGCTTGAGAATAAATATATAATTAACTAAAACGACTTGCATAAAAAAAAAATGTGACCCATTACCTGCCATATTCGCCTAAAACCGAATAATATGACTCATTTTCTGTCCTTATCCTCGTTAAGAAACGTAGAATTCGACCCCAAAAAATGTAAAATAAGTAGTCTAATTATCATAATCAAGTCACTATTACCACCTTTGGGTCCACAAAAACGATTTTGTATTCAACCACCTATAATGCAGGCACCACGCTGTGTATAATACACAATATAGATAGACACAAACAGAATCAATGAGACAAGATGTTCAACTTTATTACCATATACCGATAATAATGATCCACTGCAAGATCTCCATTACTTCCATCAATTATGTTACCTGCAGAATATAGTGGTGTGGATATTCCAATTTCAAAGTACAGAATTTGCTCTAGATACATACAAGTTTCTGAATACTTCAAATGAATAAACTTGGCAGTGTTAGAACTAATTAAAAGTATGGCCCATCTCACCTGGTTTGTGAGAGAACACATCCCAGTTGTTCAAACCTTTACCATCGCTTAAATAAGCACCTTCAAACTGCAACAATGAAATAAAAGAACAAAATGAATGCTTGTATCTATTATCTAGTATTAACAGTAAATATAGCATGACTGTTAAAAGAGGGTTTCTCTGAAGCATTGGGGTGCAGTTGACTTTTTTAACCATAGACAAACCTGATAAGCAGATGAGGCAGTTCCAAAGAGAAAGTTGCTGGGAAATGAAGATTGACCCAAGCTTTTGGCTAAAGTTGTGTCACCACATAATATTACGAGAGGTGAAATGAACATCTGCAGTATCAGAAGAATAGGTTTATGAATTGTAGAAGTTCCCATGGCAATCCGAGCCTTTCAGGCTTTTGCTATAACTAAAGTGGGTCTATAAATGCAAATGCATGCTTTGTATAATATGAGAGAGGTTGTGTTTGTTAGCGTGTGTGTGGTTTCTTAGGTGGAATCTGTCATTTTTTTACTACAAACCTGAGCTTGTCATTGTGAGATTATAAACTGATTTGGCAAGATCTGGTTATATTATAAAGAGGACCCACTATAATTTTTTGTTGTTGATATTTTGATAGAATTAGATGTTTTTGTTGAAAATATCAACAACAAAAAATTATGTATCAGTTGAACAACATAGCTATTGGTGACCCACTATTAATTTCAAATGAATCAAAAAAAAAAAAAAATTATTATTATGTTAGAAATTTTTAGGGAAAAAAAATGTCATTTATTAGATAAACCAATTCCAGTCCAAAAGGGCCAAAACAATAGAATTTGATTGAGCAAAAAAAGAAAAAAAAAATTTAGACAAAAATAGTATCTGGAATGGTTGAGTTCAAATAAGTCAAAAAAGTCTACCCAAAAAAAATTGATCAAGAAGTAAAATTATACTCAAGAGAACCTACTACTATAATTTTTACTCCTTGATCATTTTCTGGTTGACTTTATTAACTTATCGGAACCCAATCATGCATACTTCCTTTGTCCGATTCTTATTGTTTTGGACTGAGGGTTGGTTTATCTAATACATATAATTTTTTTTTCCCCAAATAATTTCAAAGATTTTTTTCTGAGATAAAAATGTACTCATTTAGTCTCAGATTATTGGTCCAACATTTTATTTTGGAATGCCTTAAAATGTAGTTCTCTCTTTGATAATTTAAAAAAAAAAAAAAAAATGTAGTTCTCTTTCAAAAGTTATCAAATAAATTTTCAAATTTACCATTTTTTTTTTAAGAAAAGAAAAAATCAATGCTAATTTTTATTAGAGTTTAAATTAATGAGAGTATTTTTGTAAACTAGCTTGTACATTTTTTTTTTACTAAAAGACAAAATATTAAATGATGTTTTCTAAAAATTTAGTTTTTCTAAAAATGAACAACATGGGAAATACAAATTCTTTGTAACACTTTTTGGGAAAATTATTAAGTACTCTCGAAGTACCATAAATGTGTATTTTCCCTCTCACATAAATGATGGGTCTCACCATGAATTTAATTAGTGAGATCTACCATTTATGTGAGAGAAGGGAATACACATTTATAATACTCCGGGAGTACACAATAATTTTCCCACTTTTTGTGTATCACTCTATTTTACTTTCCTTATAAAATAACTGAAATTTAAAATAGAAAGCAATCATACACATGATAAGTAGTGATTGGTGAAGCATAAAGTGATACACAAAAAGTGTTACAAAGGATTTGCATTCCCACATGGGATAAAAATTGTATATTATTTTATGACTCATTGGTTAACTTGTTATATGTTAACTATATGCACTTAAAAAAAAAAAAAAAAAAAAACACTTATGGACCATAAAAAGTCATGGATATTGTGGCTCTTAAGAGTAAGGAAACATTTTTAAGGTTAGTCATTTCTGGCATTGTATTATCTTCCAAAATGAATTGTAAAAGGTGTAGGCAGAATATAATTGGAAGTAGACTTGGCAAACTTGCATGTGATGCCACATATATAGAGGCCACATTAGTTGCACATGACATTCTTTTCCATCCAAGTTAATAATCCAATTAACAGCATGGTGCAAAGTGAAATACAAGTTATAGTTTTAGGGTGGTAATCATACATTTTGAAAGTTCAATGTGGTAATTGTAAACGAGGGTATAATTTAGATTGGTAAAGTGTATAGAGAATCATGCACATATATATAAATATATACATATATATATATATATATTTATATTTATATATATATATATATATATATCCAAAATTAAAAGAAAATCCAATTAGATCTCAAATTGGAGTCTAATTTTATGTGATGTGTCCCATTCAATTTTATTATTTTTGGTGTAGCAATTTACTACTCTCTAAAGAATGAGGAATCCAATTTAATTTTCTTAATTTTTTGGGTGCTAAATGAGTTATTAAGTGAGAAAACCATAAAATCAAAAATAATAAACCTTAAAAAATTACTATCAATGATTCACTATTATTATTACTAGTCTGTAACCCTATGTATATATATGCATGGGTATAATTAAACAATTACAATTATACAGTTCAAATTATACTTTTTTTAGAAGAGATTGAAATTATATATAGTAGTAGCTTACACATTTTTTAAAAATATGTTTACCTAAAATGAAAGTTCAAATTAATATGATTACCTAAAGTGAAATCTATAATACACATTGTAGGGGCCTTGTCCATATTAGCAAAAATGAGTATCGACACACATAAAATTGAAATTTTTGTTTAATATCATAATATTTTGTCAAATAAACATCTAAGGCCTCACCATTTTTCAAATTATATTTTTTTAATTGGGTTAAAGTTCCATTAGGAATTCTTATAAAACCTCCTATATTAAAAGTTCTACACATGTTTTTACCTTACCTTATAGAATTATGTTTGCATTATATTTATTAGCGATATTCATAAAAAATATATATATATATATATATTTATTAGGGACTAAAGAAAAAAAAAATTTGTGAGCAAATTTTAAAATGTTGAACCTAAGATATTTTTCAAATAAAAGTGCTAACGAAGATAAATTTTTGGTGCACGTGGTAGAAATACATTGTAATAGGGCATGTGTGCATGTATACACTCATAACGCAATGTAAACATAACCGTAAACATAACCATAAACATAAACATATATAACAACACACACTCACACACATATAGTCTATCCTCTTTTTATATGCAAAAAAGTTAATTTGAGTTTAAAAATTCCCCGAAAAAAAATATTACCTTTGAATTAAGGGAGTATTAAAATTAATTATTATTTTTCCTATTTAATGTGAAACTAGCCAATTTGTAGGTCTGTAGCCAAATTGACCAAAATGCCATTGATTGACCAAGCTTTGACTAAGTTGACTAACAGTGAAATGAACTCAAAAATTCACCAAACTACCAAATTCCATCATTTTACATCTAAATCCGCATTCCCAAAAATTTCCCTCACATTTGACTAAATTTGATTGTAATCAACCCAAGTTTAACCGCAATTTGACCAAGAATCCGACCTTTTGATCAAAATGAATTCAAGCTCATACTGAATTTAACTAGATTCCCTTTAAAATGATTGTTCACAAGCCTAGGTTAGACTTAAAAAAATAAAGATATTATAAAAATATTTTAAAATGCCTGACAGTTGGCCATGACTCAGTGTGGGAAAAGTTATAAAATTAAATTATGTTTTAATCTCAAGTATGTACTTATCAAAAACCCAACAATATTAAATTTACATAATATTCAAACCATCTCGAAGATTGTTGTAGCAGAGTACATAAAAAATGATACTTAAAAACAGCACTGAGTTGCATTATATTTTAAATATAGTAATTATAATTATATATTCTGTGTGTGCACGCATGCTTGTGTGAGTGGCTCCCTTGTACCTTACGTTTTCCATTAATTAAATATTCATATATATTTGAGGCAATAAGTGGATCTCTACTCATTTACCTTTCAAAATATAGGGAAGATTCTAGGTTTCTTATACCATTTTTTGGATGTCTTCCTATCATTTTTTTTTTTTTTTTTTTTTTTTGAGATTTGGTATCCTAATAACTAAATTTAAAGCCAACAAATTCAATAAACTCAAAAATATTCTTTTGATTCTTACATCTAGGCATAAGGTAAATTAAATATAAATGTTTAGGTAAATGGATAAGCATTGACAATTAACATCTTGGATTTAGTTGATCAACTCAAAACTAACATGTTATAATGCTAGATTGGTTTCAACTCTAATTATCTATAGATAAGCATTACATTTATGTTTATAATCATGTGTGTCCTTGTGTGTGTGTGTGTGTATATAAGGGATCTAAATAATATAATTGTGAAAATATATAAATAAATGCCAATATAAATAAAAAAATAAACATAAACATAATAAAATATATAATAAAAATTGAAAACTAACCATTAAGTATAGGGCTGTCCAAACAACCTGCAGATCCGACCCACCCGGTCAAACCAACCGGACCCGAACCGTCCGCCGTCCGATCCGACTCCTCCGGCGGTTGGCGGCGGGTCCTTACTTTCCAAAACCGATTCCGGCGGATCGGGTGCGGGTCTCTTCCTCCAATACCCGAGCCACCCGACCCGACCACCATATCAATGGGTTTAAAGGTCTGAAGCTTGTTAACCAGTCTCATTCCAGCCCTTACTTTTCAAAGTCATCCTCTCACTCTCAGTTCTTACCCTTCGCCGATCGTCGTCGTCGATATATGCCTCTCCATCGTCGATCTCTGCCTCTTCGTCGTTGATCTGCGCTTTTCGTCCGCAACGTCCCAGCTCGTCTTCGCTTCCATCTCTCAGATTCAATCTTTCTATTTCATCTCTTAGGTTCGGTTATCTGTGGATTTGTGGATCTGTTCTTTGGGTTTTTGTTCTTTGGATGTGTGGATCTGTTCTTTGTGTTTGTAGATCTTCTCTTTAAGTTTGTAGATCTATTGATTTTGTTCTTCAGGAATCAAACCACTGAAGTTTGATTTTTGTTTAGTTGATTTTTGTTGATTTTGGTTCTTCAGTGTTTGTTACAATTTATTTCGGTCGAAATCAACTCCGACCGCCGCCCACCGAGCCCGATCTGACTCGACCGGTGGCTTTTCGCGGTCGGCGGCGGGTCTGGAATTTCTCCACCCGATCTGATCGGGTCGGTTGCGGGTTGGGAACAAACCCGACCCGTGGATAGCCCTAATTAAGTATTAGGAGTAAATACTGAGTCATTGAATCCCCCATTCTCTCCTCAAGAGGCAAAGTTGGTTAAGAGCATTCAACTTTGTCATAATACTATGGAGGATAAGTTGGTGTGGCCTTTTGTCTCTTTGGGTATTTATTAGGTCAAGTCAGGGTAAGATTTCCTTTCTCAAGAAAGAGCCATGGGTACTTAGGTTTAAGCAAATCTGAATCAGTTTCAGGGTGTATGGAAACAAATTTGGGGATGCACTGTTCTGAATAAGATGAAGAATATAATTTGGAGGGCTTGCAAAAATGCCATACCTATCAAAATGAATTTAGTTTGCATGACAGTTTTAACCGAAGATATTTGTGAACATTGTAAGCAACGTGAGGATGCTATTCATGCCTTATGGTTATGTCCTTGTGTTTCGGCTGTATGGGACTTGGACTCTATGTGGAATTTTTGTCAAGTCAAACATTTTTCTAAGTTTGTAGAACCGATGTAACACGTGATTAATGAAAAGAAAGACCATGAGGTTTTTGCCATATTTTTCTGAACTCTTTTGGCTCCGTAGAAATTGACTTTGTGTTGAAAACAAAACCATTTCCTATTAATGAAGTGATCCTAATAGCCCACCCACTGCTACAAAACCATATTGTGATTGTTGGTATCCTCCAACAAATTCTTCAATTTTGATGGTAGTGTTCAAGACATGAGAAGCATGTATTGGTGGTTGTTCTAAAAATGGAAGAGTTGAATGTAGTGAAGATCATCAAAATCACAGAGCACATAGTAGAAACACGTAGAAACTACAATGATGAATGGACAAATGATCATTCATGAATTAGACTGACTTGAACCTGAGAATTTTTTATCCAAAGTAAAATGGGTCAACCTAGACCCAACCCACATTTTTTAGAGTCAGGTTGGGTTAACCCGTCTGACTTGACCCAACCTGTTTTTTATGATATAAATTTTGAGATCATCAAGTAGCTTAAATCAAAATAACATCTCTACATCTTTTGGTGTGATAAAATTAAAAGGGCTTAGAGCATTGAATTTCTACTATAAAAATCATAATATTTTTGTCATTGTTAGTCAAAGGTCGGAGCAGCCACACATAGCCAACAACTAAACCGCTTCCTTAATTTCAAGTCTTAACTTCATCCCTGTCCCTGTCCAAGTTCAGTGATGTGTGGGTTTAGTATATAATTTTGGACAGTTTAACTTATGTGAAACTGAAAATGCATGCTTTCTTTGTAATTTACTAAATGTCTCCTCGTAATTCCTCTCGCATGCTCACAAGAATTACACTTCCTTTGCCATAAAAACGTGCACCAATTAACAAAAAAGAGCAAAACACCAGCACTTTCAAATGGATGAAATTTTTCTATTTAACAACACCATTTACACCAAAGCAACAAATTGTGTATTTCCAATAATATCACATATAAAGCCATATTTCCTAAGCAATTATTTATTCATTAATAAATTCCACTATTGTTAACAATCAAAGATATGCTTCATGGTTATAAAAAAGAAAAAAGAAAAAAAATATGCTTCATGGAAGATATCTCAATAGAAACGCTCAAAAGGTAAGCATATGCTATTTCGTATTATATATCTTACATAAAATTTATAAAAAAAAAAATTAAGTCACAAATGAGATGTGAAAACCAAAACCTACTTGTAGGGATAAGGGCCCAAAACCATATGTTGGGCCTTGGACTTTGTCTAAGGACATTGATAGGTCTGAGGAGGAGCAAATAGTTGTTAGATGTTCCCAGTTAAAGTCTCATAAGTAGGGAACAAATAAAAGGTGGTTCGAGGAGGAACTCCTCCTTAGATATGATGAATATAGTTCAAGTATGTACTCCAGTAATTAGAGTGATCCTCCAAGAAACTCCAAAGATAGGGACATGCCTCATGAACCTACAAGAAGGAAGGAAACCTAAAAATATCTAAAGGAAAGCTATTACCACCACATTAAATACACTGCAGCTACTTTTCTGGCCGCATTTATGTGGAGAAGACCTCTGAACAGTGCTACCTTGGCTATCACAACTCACAGAAAACCAGAGAGTGTGTCTAATGGGACAGGTACTCAAGTAAGAGCTCGGATGATCAACAAGTGTAGGATGAAGATAGTCCAAAGGGGGATATATAATGTGAAAGACCCTCCATGGAGAATGGATCAGAAAAATAGAAATAAAACTCTTTAGCAATTTAAACTATCTTTGTATCCATCTATGATTAATTTATATAAGGGGGACCTCCTTGGACTGAAAGCATATTAAGATCAACATCTCTTATTTGTGCTTGAATGTCATTCAAATCAAAACTATTCGTTGTTCAATTCATTAGAGCCTAATTCTTCGACCTACTCTCTACAAATTTATTGTATTGGGCTCATAGGGCAAATATCCCATACGTTTTGGGCTTGTACTGTAAATCGAGACCCTACACTACTTATGAGCTCCACCACCCACTTAGGAAGACCTCTTAATGTGTGTTTGGATTTTGGCTGGTATGATCAATTTTCATGCAATAAGTTTTTGTTTGTTTTCCAAAGAAACACAGTCTTAAAGAATAATATTTTTAAATTCAAATACTAGAATTAGAAAACTCAATGTAAAAGGCTACGCTTTTTATTTGAGATACAAAGAAAAGTACATGCATGGACATACTGAGACTAATGATCTTGTTGGAAATATTTTGTTTGAATACACAATCTTTAAAAAAGAAACAAGTTTCTTCCAACATCCATAATAGGAACTTAAATAAAAGTTTGAAAATTCTTTTTTAGTTAGTTAACTAGTACAAATCACTCATATTTCATCTTGGCCTAAAATTCGACTAATTCTAATCCATTTTGGTCTATTCCACAAAATTCCAATTGGCATAATGATTTCAGCCATAATGGGAACAATATATTTTTCCCCATTCCCTAAACTCGTTTTCATTTTTTCATAACTTAACTCGCCTATGATATTTGTGTTTCTTTTTTTCATTAAGAATTTTTTTTTTTTTTTTTTTTTTTTTTTTTTTTTTTTTTGTTGTTCATTTACTTTACTTACCTATGACATTTTTCTTTGCATATACTCTCTTATATATGGCATGTTTTAATGTTGATATTAATAATATGCATTATTTAAATTTAAATTAATAAATGATATGGTAGAAAATTATACTAGTTAACTAGTATAATTTTTACTTCTTAATAATTTTTTGTGGACTTTATTAGCTTCTTGGAACACACTCATGCATACTTTCTTTGTCTAATTCTTATTGTTTTGGATTTGGAGTTGGTTTATCTAATACATAACATTTTTATTGTTTTGAACTGGGAGTTGGTTTATCTAATACATAACATTTTTTTTTTAAAGTAAGAATTCTAACATGACAATAAAAATATACTCATTCAGCCCTAAATTGTTAGTCTTCTATTTTAATTTGGGATGTGTTAAACTGCAATTCACTGTAAAAATTCAATAAATAAATTTCCAAACTACCTTTTACTCTTTTTTTTTTTTTTGGGTGAAAAAATAAACACTATTCTTTCATTATAGTTTAAATCAACGAGTTCAACAAAGCAGAAAAGTTTAAATTAACAAGAATACTTTTAGAAACTTGTATATTTTTAATTAAAATACAATGAATTAAATACCCTTGAAAAGTAAGATTTTCTAAATAGGATCAATAATATAAGGAGAATGTAGTATAAATTTTTTACTCATTAACGATAAATTAATTTTTAAAAA
Source organism: Quercus lobata (assembly GCF_001633185.2). Lineage (NCBI taxonomy): Eukaryota > Viridiplantae > Streptophyta > Magnoliopsida > Fagales > Fagaceae > Quercus > Quercus lobata. Next base: position 74,247,154 of record NC_044908.1, read on the forward strand.
AACTTATTAATCATAAAATATATAGTTTTGTTTTTACTCATTAAAATGGTATCTTGGATTTTGTAATATAAACTTTGTATTAGTATTAGAATCCATCAGTGGATTCCTTAAAAAAAAAAAAAAAAAAAAAAAAAAAAAAAAAAAAAAAAAAAAAAAATCCATCGCTAGTGTTTTTTTTTTTTTTTTTTTTTTTTTTTTTTTTTTTTTTAAATTTTTTTAATAATAATAATAAAAGCACCTTAAGGTCCTTAACCCAAAAAACTGTCTTTTCTCGTTGTTCAAAAATGGATCAAGCTCAGAATAGCTTACAATTGCAATAAACTGGATTACGTTTTATCTCATGTTTTATAGAGCCCAACTTAGACCACAATCCGGCCCAATTGTATGCTATATTGTACCGTTGCTGTTCTTGATTGTTATATGGTGAAAACTTAAAACCGTTGCTTTTGTTGGTGATGAATGAGGCCACTGCACTCACGCATTGAGAGCTGGCTCTGTGCTCTGTTCAAAGTTTCGATAACCCATTGTCGAGCAATCAAACTAGGCGACATTGCAGACGTCTACACTGCCAACAATATTCTGAGTGGATATACAAAATGCAGAGAGTTATGCATTGCTCACAAACTGTTCGAGGGAATGCCTCAAAGAGACACCGCCTCTTGGAATACAATGATCGCTGGGTATGTAAACTGTGGGAACTTCGAGACTGCGTGGGAGATTCTAAGAACTATGAAGAGACGTGGGTTTGATGATTTTGATGGGTATACTTTTGGAAGCATACTTAAGGGAATTGCTTGTGCTTATAGGTTTGATCTTGGGCAACAAGTGCATTCCATGATTGTCAAGATGGGTTATGTTGGAAATGTTTATTCCAGTAGTGCTCTTCTGGACATGTATGCAAAGTGTGAGAGAGTTGAGGATGCATATGTGGTGTTTCAGTGCATACCGGAGCGAAACTCTGTCACGTGGAATGCGCTGATTGCTGGTTATGTTCAAGTGGGTGATCGTGGGACTGCATTCTGGCTATTAGATTATATGGAGTGGGAGGGTATTAAGGTTGATGATGGCACATTTGCTCCGCTTTTGACGTTGCTTGATGATGCTGATTTTTACAAGTTAACAATGCAAATTCATTGTAAAATTGTAAAACATGGGCTGGTATTTCATAATACTGTGTGCAATGCCTTAATCACTTCATATTCAGAGTGTGGGTCTATAGAAGATGCCAAAAGAGTGTTTGATGGTGCTGTTGATACCCGAGATTTGGTGACATGGAATTCCTTGCTTGCTGCTTACCTTGTACACAATAAAGAAGCAATCGCATTTGAGCTCTTCATGGATATGCAAGGGTTTGGACTTGAACCAGACATCTATACTTACACTAGTGTTGTTAGTGCTTGTTTTGATGAAGCACATAAAAGCCATGGGAAATCCTTGCATGGATTGGTAATAAAAAGGGGATTGGAAAAATCAGTACCAATATCTAATGCATTAATATCTATGTATCTCAAGTCTAATAACAGATGCATGGAAGATGCGCTGCTCATTTTTGACACGATGGAGTTGAAGGACCGTGTTTCATGGAACTCAATTTTGACTGGATTTTCACAACTTGGGTTCAGTGAAGATGCTGTGAAATTCTTTGGACATATGAGATCTGTGGTAGAAGACATTGATCACTATGCCTTTTCTGCTGTCCTTAGATCTTGCTCAGATATAGCAACCCTACAATTAGGTCAACAGGTTCATGTCTTGGCACTTAAATCAGGTTTTGAGTCCAATGAATTTGTTGCCAGCTCATTAATCTTCATGTATTCCAAATGTGGGATAATTGAAGATGCTAGGAAATCCTTTGAAGACACCCCCAAAGACAGCTCAATCACTTGGAATTCGATAATTTTTGGATATGCACAACATGGGAAGGGAAACATTGCGCTTGAACTCTTCTACCTAATGAGAGAGAGGAGGGTGAAACCTGATCATATAACTTTTGTTGCAATTCTAACTGCATGTAGCCATTTTGGTTTGGTTGAAGAAGGATGCAAGTTTCTAGAATGTATGGAATCAGAATATGGAATTCCAATGCGAATGGAACATTATGCATGTGGAGTCGATCTATATGGGCGGGCTGGGCGTCTAGGTCGGGCAAAATCTTTGATTAAGACAATGCCTTTTGAACCTGATGCTATGGTGTGGAAGACTTTACTTGGTGCTTGTAGGACTTGTGGAGACATTGAATTAGCTAGTAAGGTGGCAAGCATTCTACTTGATCTAGAGCCTGAAGAGCATTGCACTTATATAATCCTCTCTGACATGTATGGGCGTCTTAGGCAATGGGATGAAAAGGCTAAGGTGACAAGGCTTATGAGGGAAAGAGGGGTGAAAAAGGTCCCTGGTTGGAGTTGGATAGAAGTTCATAATAAGGTGCATGCTTTCAATGCAGAAGATCATTCCCACTCCCATTGTGAAGAGATATACCTTGTATTGGGAGGATTAATGGATGAAATCAAAAGGTTAAATTCTGTAACTAATTTCAAGTTTTCGAGGCATGATTTGGATCATGGATCAGTGTGTGATTTAAGGCTCTGATGCTTATTTAAACCATATTGTTTGAATTGTCTGTTGCACGCAATGGTGGGTAAATTGTCTTTCTGAAGCTTCCAATTCGTGCTTTATATGGGAAAAAATTAATTCAGGTTCAAACAAATATAATATTTTATTATACTTCAGAGATTTTTGTTCAATATTGGAAACTTCTTGTAATAGTATTATCAGCAATCAAGCTATTCTAATGCATAAACAGTGATCAACACATGCAATGCCTATCCATATATGTTCTGTGTTGTGAAGGAGGCTTGTTGCTTGCCTGTTTTCCATCTTCATTAAGCCCACTGTCTTATCCAGGTCATGCCACATGTGCTCCGTTTTTGGCTGCTGACAAATAGTGGGAACTAATAGTGCAAGATACCAGGGACCTATAGTGGAATGCAAATAATGCTACCCTTTCATTGACTGGGAGTCAGATAGCATGTTTTTCTTGAAGGACTTCAAACCTTTTGCAGGAATTGGGGCATCAGTCTGGCATACTAAGGGCTGCTACTCATTAACAAAGATCTGGCTATGCTAGGGCTGCAGATTGGATAATGTTAGGTGTGTAGGCCTGAGTTTGTACAGGGCATCTCTTGCTAGTATTGCTTAGTTGTTTGCTGTGGCTTAGATAACCTATACAGCAGAGTTATGTCCCTAATGGGCTGTGGACAAGATGTTTGCCTTGAATATCGGTATTTAAAGTATGAATCATTGCGGGTGTGTGGCAGGTGTAGCATAGTGCAGGGATGCTGTCATCCTTTGAGAATTTGCTGTTGTTTAGCTTAGGATTTGTACTTTTCGACTGGCTGAGCCATTGTGTATTAAGTTGGGGTGTGCACAGTTGTACTCTATTGTCCCTTGGTTGTATGGTCTACTAGACCTTTGTGTTTGCAATAAAAATTCTTACTGATACATATTAACAAATCCATTTTTGAAAAAGTTTTATTAGAAAATAAAAAAGTTGTCAAAACTTTTTCAATTCCCGATAAACTTTTTCCAAAATTGGTTTACTATTGTGTGCCCTTAGGGCACACGTTAGTAAAATCCTATATATATATATATATATATATATATAATGAGATAGATTCAAGTTACACATTTTTTTGTACCATAGATTTCTAATAGATCCAACGGTTGAAAAAGTAGCATTAAATGATTAAGGATTTCCACCTTATTTACTTAATTAATAACAGATTTTCTCTATCTTCATTTATTATTTTCCATAGACCTTCTTAGGTGTTGTTTAACTGGGCCCCTTTCTTCCTTAAAAACAAAAAACAAAAAACAAAAAACAAAAAAAAAAACAAAACATTGTACCACCAAGTCACACCAACCTCTTTCTTCTTCTTCCCGCTCAGGATGGAATTAGGCCAAATCTATTTCAATTAGCAGAATATTGTAGACATTATACATAATACGTATTTCATTTATAATTAGAAGGTGTTGTAATGAAAATATCCCTTGTAGATTCTGGTCATCATTTATTTTCAACATTATAATAAAACATATATATATATATATATATAAATAATATGTTCACTTCTTTATTTTATTTTGTGATCTCATATCCGCCCTATCTTCAATTTGAGTTTTGTCATGTGTTTTTGGTATAATGTGTTGAAACTGGAAACCACAAGGTTCTTGCTCATTTTGTGAATTGTTTAGGGGTAGTTTTGGCAGACTAAGGGTCCGTTTGGATACAGCTGAAAACTGAAACTGAAAACTGAAAACTGAAAAACACTGTAGCGAAATAATTTTTAAATGTGTAAATAGTATCGTGGGACCCATTTTTAATGAAAAAGTTGCTGAAAAGTGAAATTTGTGGGTCCGTAAACAGTACACGATGTGCTGTGATTGGTCCAAAAAAATTTGAAAAGTCAAAGTTTGTGGCTACTGTTCATTGAACAGTGCATGAACAGTAGCCGCAACACCCAAAACGCGTGAAAAAAAAAAAAAAAAAAAAAAAAAAAAAACCGCAAACGCAGGATTGGGCAGAAAATGCCCAATCCAAACGCACTCTAAGTGTACTTATAAAATCACAAATTATAGTATATCTTTAGATCTTACTCACTGGCACCCAAGGATTTGAGAGAAGAAAAATTTGAACTTTTTTAGTCCTCCTTTTTTGCCTAGATTCATATATATCCAGCAATTTTAGGAAGAAAGAGACACAATTAAAGACCCAATGAAGTTTATGGAAAGTAATAAATGAGGATAGAGAAAATCTGTTATTAATTAAGTAAATAAGGTGGAAATCCTTAATCATTTAATGCTATTTTTTCAACCATTGGATCTATTAGAAATCTACGGTACAAAAAATGTGTAACTTGAACTCTTCTCTTTTTGATATTAACAAATTACACATTAAAAACACACAAGAACTACGGAAGATCAAAGCCAAATCCATTTGAAATGGGTTTTCGTCAAATCAAAACCAAGCTAAAATTTCCATATAAAAAAAAAAAAAAAAAAAAATCAAGCTAAACTAATGACTTTAGGGACTGATAACAATTATTTGAAATTTCAAGAGCAAAAAGCGTCGGCTTGGTAAACTTCAAAGTCTAACCACATATTTTGGCCATTTTTTAAAAGAAAATTCAAGGCAAAAATCTACTTTATATCCTATTACTTTAACCAATTGTTATTTTAGTCCATTAACTTTTATCAATTGTCATCTTAGTCCACAATATTTAAATATTGTCATTTCAGTTCATTAACTTTGAATAATTTTCATTTTAGTCCATTGAATTTAAATATTTTCAATTTTTGGGCTTAAATGAATTAATAAAATAATCATTTGTAATGATAACCTAGTGTATGTGGGATGGGAAATGCAAATGTCTGATATAATAGTCAGATACTCAAAGGTGTCATATAAATAAGATTTAAGAATCCAATAAGAAAAACAGCAAAACCCATACCAAATCAACAAAACCCATAGAAATCAAGTGATTGATGGCCAAAAATACCCAAACCCATTGATATTTCGAAATTAAAAATAGAGGAAAACCACCAAATCACGAGAAAATAAACCTTGAAATTGTAACACTAGACTAACGGTGGACTCGACCTCTTTTTCAGGCTCCAATAACAACTCCGGACAACTCCGGTGATGACTGTGGCGAAATGAAGCGCCGATGTGAGGAGAAGGAGAAGAGTCTGCCTTTGGTTTGTCATTTGGAGAAGAAGCTTTGAACGTGTTTGAAAAATATTTGGGGTTTTAATTGGGTTATAATTAGATTTAATAAAGTCTACTGAGTTTAAATTTGTTGACTGATGTATCGCTCTAGAATTAGCAGGCATAAAAGGTGTCATTTACGCAACTTCGAACTTAACTTATTCTCTGTATGTCACTTAGTGCTCGTTTGGATAGCATTTATTAGTGTTGCGTCTGCGTTTCCTCAGTTTTTTTTTTTTTTTTTTTTTTTTTTTAGCCGCAATAGTTGACCCATTCTTCTGTGAACAGTGCACTGTTCACGGGTCCCACAAACTCCACTTTTTATCAACTTTTTTCATTAAAAATGGGTCCTACAGTACCATTTACACATTTAAAAATTATTTTGCTACAGTGCTTTTAGTTTTCAGTTTTCAATTTCAGCAAAATAAGTTTTATCCAAACAGACCCTTAATCCTGAAAAGTACTGCTTACCTAACCTAACCTATTCGGTGGACTACTAAGGCAAGGTCATATGTGAACAAGAAGATGCTTTGTAAGTAAAAGAATTTGCCACCTAAAAAGACAACCCATCTAACCATTTTGAAATTATATACTAATATTTAATCCTGAAAAGTACTACTTACCTAACCTAACCTAATCTGGTGCAAAAAAAAAAAAAAAAAAAAGGAGAAAGTGGTGCCAAAAAAAAAAAAAAAAAACCTAACCTAATCAGTGGAACACTAAAGCAAGGTCATATGTGAACAAGAAGATGCTTTGTGAGTAAAAGAACTTCTTCTTTTTTTGGTTTCTCACTGTGTTTTCTCAAGACTTTCAATCAGAGATTAATCACTATTCATATCGAGTGGGCTCACAAAGGGGTAAAGCACTGACCTAGAAAATTCTTTTCAAAGTGCAGGTAGCAGGACTCGAACTAGGGAGCACACCTAGTCGAGCTCAGTACAAGCACTTTGAGACTAAAAGTCCAACCAACTTGGTCAACCCCCGGGTTTGAGCAAAAGAATTTGCCATCTAAAAAGACAACCCACCTAACCATTTTGAAATTATATACTAACATGTAATTGGTCTTTACCAAGTAACGTCACATGGGAAGGAGAATAAGCTTTGTCAATAATACCATGGAATTTTCATGTTAAGTATTATTTTCAGTTGTACAAGGTGGCTTTGAATGCAAAATACATATATTTTTATTTCACATAACTGAATGGAATGCTTGGGAAGAATATAATTTTATATTTAAGAAAAATGGATCAAAGTTTAATTTTTTGCTCTTTTAACTGGCATATTGATATACAGTAAAAAAAATCTTTAGGCACTGAACTTTGAATGGACTTTTAATGGATATTCAGGGAGATTTGGCACACTGGAATATTTTTTTTTTTTTGGAAGTGGTGGGTCGAAGTATGTGAGAGAGCATGACAATTTCCATAAAAACTACTATACCTTTTTTTGAGGAAGATAAAAACTACTATACCTGAATTAGGAAAAACAATAAAACTCTTATGATGGACACATTACTTATCCTGAATTAAAAAGAAAATGTTAAAGTCATGTTACAATTTATTTTAGAAACTTTTTATTTTTTTAGTTTTCAAATTTAATAACTACTTATAATATCATAGTGAGTGGAGATAGTAAGACAGTTAGGACCCATCTGGTAGCAATATTTAAGTATTGTTGTTCAATTTTCAGTATTGGAAAAATACGAATTTAAATATTATAAAAATAAGTGTATGAAGGGTTGTCAGGTACCAAATTTTTCTAGAAAAGTTAAAAATGGGTGGCCCTATCTTCAACTGGATAAGATTGCGTGGAAGAGGCACATCTACGTCTTTCATATAGTTTGATTGACCACAATGACCGGTATGGTTCGTTGAAAGTTCAAAGAGTTATTTTGGGCTTTACTCAGAAACTTCCATGATATTGCAATTAATGTCAAATGCGTCACTTTTTGAAAGCGAGACTACATTAAAGTCTAGCCTCCTGCATCCATCACTCACCCGCAATTCCTAATTCGTCCTTCACTTTCCTCACTTTCTATATTGACACCGCTTTCACAGCTTTCCTTCTCCTCATCCTTTCAACTTTTTTCATTTCTCTGCTCGTCAATTCCGATGGCCTCATCTCACCAACTCAAGAACTTTGATGTCTTCTTGAGTTTTCGAGGTGAAGATACTCGCCGTGGTTTTGTAAGCCATTTATATAAGGCTCTGACTCAACAGGGTATTCAAACCTTCATTGATGATAATCTCACTAGGGGAGAAAACATTTCTGAAGAGCTTCTCAAAGTCATTGAAAACTCAAGTGCATCAATAATTGTATTTTCTAAAAACTATGCATCCTCTAGTTGGTGTTTGGATGAACTTGCTAAGATTATTGAATGTACCAAAAAAGTGCTACCAGTTTTCTATCAAGTGGATCCATCTGAAGTTCGTAAGCAAAGAGGGGGTTTTGGAGAAGTGTTGACTAAGCTTGAAAAAAAAATTAAAGATAAGACAAAGGTACAAAGGTGGAAAGACGCTTTAAGTAAAGCAGCCAATATTTCTGGCTGGGACGACAAAAACAGGTATTTGTATGGTACTATGTCCATTAAATTTTAATGTTAAACAACAACTAGAATTAATTGTTAGCTTTTATTTTCTCTTTAAATTTTATTAAATTATGAAAGTAATTTTTTCTTGTCATATCTTTTATACTAAGCTTTTTTATTTTTTATTTTTTTTTATATATTAATTTTGAGAAGAATATTTTATACTAAGCTAGTTAGCTATAGATTAAAGATGGAAACAAAAGAACTTAATATTAGATTGCTTACCATTATTAATTAGGAATTTCACCACTCATAATATTAATTCTATGTTTACGTAAAGTAATTGGATTCCATTCATAATGAATATACATATATAAGGTCAGCCATGACTCCCTCAAAGAAAATTTTCTGATAAACTAAATCACTAGTTTTTGCCTTTCTTGAAGGCCAAAATGGCAAAATACCCCTTTCGCTCAGAAGTTCCAGCAAAATGCTCCAATTCTGAAACTATCTAGCAAAATACTCCTGTTTTGAAACTCGATTTTCTAAAAATCGAGTTTCAGTAAAGAACTCGAGTTCATGAAACTCGAGTTCCACAATTTTTTATATATTTATTTATTTATTTTTAAGTTTGATTGCTTATAACTCAATTTTCTACCAATCGAGTTTTACATTGAAACTTGATTTTTAGAAATTCGAGTTTCAAAACAGGGACAATTTGCTAGATATTTCAAAACATGGGCATTTTGCTGGAACTTTTGGGCGAAAGGGGTATATCCCCATTTTGGCCCTTTCTTGAAATCTAGAAACCGGATTTAAGTAAACGACCTTTAGGTCACATTTATCATTTATCATTTTTTTTTGGGGGGTTAGAAACCATTGTTTTAGGGATTTGTTAATGAATTGATGACTTGACATAATATAGAACTTTCATTATAAAATAATAATGTCAAGATTAAAAGAAATCTACATGGTAAAGTTCCTTAAGAATTCTAGAGTATCTAGATTTATTTAGTTGTGACATGTATTTGCTATTTGGCTTACAAGTTCATAAACTAACAAATTCGACCATGTAATTATCCATAACAAAGTCATGATTTTCAGTTTGTTTTGTTATGTTGGTTTTGAGACTACACACCATTGGTTTGCCCGCACTTGTCTCTGATCCACAAACAACACGCTTCAGTTTTCTAAACCTAACAAATGAGGAAAGCAATCCTTATAAAAACTGTGAACTCCACTCAATAACCCTTCGTGTTTAATTTTCTTGCAAATAACAAAGCCCCCACCACCCCCACTAACGCAGGAAACAAAGACAAAGCAAGAAATTAAATGGCATCAAGCAAGGTTCCGTAATGAGATCCAGTAAGATTATCTCGTCATCTAAGTGGACTTTCAGTGCAACTCATCCCAAAAGCTAATTGCTACCCCAAAACAAGTGAATTAAATAAAATTTTCCAGTCTATGAGTTACATGTCGCTTACTTCATCTAACAACACTTCAACTGTGATGTAAAAATTAAACATCTTGCATTCAGTTTATGTTATTTATTTTTTATAGTCCAACTCGTTACATGTGTTAATTAAATGCTCTGTGAATGACAGTTGCACTGAATCTGAACTTGTTCAAAAAATTGTTGAAGAGGTCTTTAATTCTGAATTCATTCAGATGCCATCAAATGTTGCTACAATGCAGCTGGTTGGAATAAATTCTCACATAGAGGCCCTAACAGAACTTTTAGATATTGAATCAAATGATGTTCGCATGATAAGGATCACTGGCCTTGGTGGAATAGGCAAAACTACAATTGCAAAAGCTATTTATAATAGCTTTTCAAATCATTTCAAAGCAAAAAGTTTTGTAGAGAATGTTAGAGAGTGGTCAAAGACAGAGCAAGGCAAAATCCATTTACAAGAGGCACTTCTTAAGGGTATCTCAGAGGATAAGAATTTGAGGGTGAGTACTATATATGAAGGAACCACAAGGATAAATAGAATTCTTTGCCTAAAAAAGGTTCTTATCATTCTTGATGACGTGGATAATGCCGACCAGATAGAAACATTGCTTGGACAATGTGAAGGCTTTGCTTTTCGAAGTAGGATCATTCTGACAACAAGAAATAAAAGATTGCTAGCTAATCGAAATGGTCTTTCAACCTATGACTATGAGGTTGAGGAATTAGATGAAGATGAAGCTATTGAACTCTTTCGTAAGCATGCCTTCCCCAGTAACAAAGTCCCTGAAGATTATTTGGAACTTGAGAAACAAGCTATAAGTTATGCCAAAGGCCTTCCTCTAGCTCTAAAAGTAATGGGTCGTGATTTGTGTGAGAAAACTATATATGAATGGGATGATGCGTTAGATTGTTATAAAACAAATCCTCTTGATGATATTCAAAATATACTAAAAAGAAGTTATGAAGGATTAACCGAAAATGAAAAGAATATTTTCCTTGATATTGCATGTTTCTTCAAGGGATATGACATGAGTTATAATATGATTAAGGATGTACTGAAAGCTTGTGGTTTAAACCCAGTATATGGTATTCGAAATCTTATTGATAAATGTCTCTTGACTATTGATGAATATAATTATTATTTATCGATGCACGACTTATTACAACAAATGGGTATGGATATTGTTCGACAAGAAGCACCACAAAAGCCCGGGGAACGTAGCAGACTATGGTGTTATGAGGAAGCTCTTGATGTAGTAACTGAAAATATGGTATGTATGCTGTTTTGATTCACTTCCTCCCTTTACTTCACATGAAAGATGTATTACTCTTTTTTCCCTTTATTTATTTATTTATTTATTCTGAATATTATTATTTTTTAAAGTATATTAACTATTATATGTTTTGGTGATTCACTTACCCTATTGTTCAACTAGGGTTCAGATAAAATTCGAAGCATAATATTGTGGTCCCCTAAATCAGAACCAAAAGAGGTGCAAATAAAGGCACAATTTTGTAAGATGAAAAATCTTAGATTGCTTTTGATTCGTAACGTACATTGCTGCAATGGACCCCTTGAATGTCTTCCCAATGGATTAAGCTTGCTTGATTGGCGTGAATATCCATTTTCTTCGTGGCCCTCTAACTTTTTTCCTAAAAACCTGATTGCACTCAGCATGCCTTTTATCCTATTAAAGGAACCACTGAAGCAGGTATGATCAGTAGCATTTATAAATTATTATTTTTTCAAAGTTTTTAATTTTTAATTTATTTATGTATACTTCTTTAAAGATTAAACCATGTTCTAACTTTCAAATTTTTTTTCTACAGATTTTTTTATCTGTGACATATGTGGACTTCAGTTACTGCGATCTGATTACGAAAATACCTGACTTATCAATGACCCCAAATGTAACGACATTGAATCTTATTTCCTGTAGAAATTTAGTTGAGATTGATGACTCCGTGGGGCGTCTTGATAAGCTTGAAGTGTTGGTCCTTTTGGGTTGCGAAAAACTTGAAACTCTTCCGAACTATCTCACCATGAAATCTCTTACATCTTTTCCGCTAGGCGTCCAGAGGCTTAAGAAGTTCCCAAATATCTTGCACGAAATGAAAGGTGTTGAAGATTTATTTTTGAAGGGGAGCTGTATTAAGGAGTTGCCTCCGTCATTTGGGAATTGGATTGGGCTTAAGGTGTTGACTTTATATTTGAATTCGGGAGAGGCACATCTTCCGGGTAGCATCTATAATTTACAACATATAGAGTGGCTTGAACTTTCTGGCGATATCATATTTCCAAAGAATGTGGAGATTGATAGACAACCAATGTGCAATTCTCTTGGTTGCTCTTCCAAATATGTTTTTCCAAGGTTGAAACTACTACGTCTTTTTTGCTTTGAAATTTGCTCAGAAATAGAATTTATTTTGAATTATTGTTGCCCCCTCACACTAGAAGTGTTGCACATCTCCAAGAGCAAAGTTGTCACCCTCCCAGAAAGCTTGAGTAGATGTGAGAGATTACATACGCTTATTTTTGGATATTGCAATGAGTTTCGCGAAATCCCAAGGCTTCCACATTGTATAAGACATGTAGATGTAGCATATTGCCACTGGCTGGATTTACAGCTATTCTTTCAGGTATATCTCTCTCTTAAAGATATTAAGAAACTATTTGTGTTACCTTCACAAATACTACATGATTTGCTAAGATGTAACTTGTTGAATTTGCTAATTGCATGTAGCTTCGAGAAATCATAGGGCTTCCACCAAATCTACCACCATGTTTAGGTGTAACAAGCCACATATTAATGTTTCCACACTCATCTACAATATCTGGGAGACGAAACTGCCATTGTGAATATAGTTTTCAAGCAACAGGAGATGAGAATGGTATTCCAAATTGGTTCAACCATCAAAGGGATGGAAATTTAATATCATTCTTGATTGGTCCCCAAGTTCCAACAATTTCTCTCTGTACTACTTTTGGAAAACAAGATTTTCATTGTGATTTTGATTATCATGTCATCATTTCCATCAATGGTAGTGAACGAATGTTTGAAAGAAATTTCATTATGAAAGATAGGAGCTTTGGGCATCTGAGTTTTTCCTGTAGACCTCAGAGCTCATTGCAGGAACTATTTCGGGACTTGAAACTAATTGATCGGAATCATGTTGAGATCCTCTGTGAAACTTTCACTTCATCCAGAGAAAATATTGCTCCTATCGTTGGAAGGATAGGAGTTCATGTAGAATGCATTTGCCCTCCTCCTCAAAATCCCAGTATCTTTCAAGACATTAATAGGCACCTTTCTTTGCAATCAGGTTTGGGACTTCCAATGGATACAGAAAATGGATCAGACTCAGGTTTGGCATTTGACTCATCAAATGTTGATGGGTTTGATTTGGGTTCATCTTCAGTGGCCCAGCCCCCTCTAAATGATGATTTCAACTCCAACCAGTTTCCACTGTGGGAGAGAATGGGAAGACTCTTGATTGGACTGTTCTTGATGGTCCTTTTAATTTTATCAATTGCCTGGTTGTAATTTTAAGTAATATGATTCGATTTGAGTTGTAACGCCCCAAGTTAAAAAAAGAAAAAGAAAAGTAAAGGTCTGATTTTTTTTAAGTCTTGCAAGTGCCCCACCTACCCCACCTACTATCCACCGCTCATCTAATACTTTCACTTTATCACTTTGGCCGGCTCACTTCTTTCTTCTCTTTCATTTTTCCCTCAAACACTCTCTTCACTCTCTCATCCTCTCCCACCGGTACACTCCACACCACCATCTCCACCATCATTTTTTCCGGCAGGACCTTAAGAGCATCTAAGCACCTTCACATATTTTATTTGAGGTAAAAGTTCTAATCGCTTTTTATTGGTTTTATGCTATTGTTTGAGGTTATTTTTATCTATGCTTTGATAAGGATACTCATATGATTTATGAGCTTTGGAAGTGATATTTATGTGTTTATATGTATGCTTTTTGTATTGGTGGAATTATTTGAGGAGTGGGTTTACGGTTGTACTAATGGTGGCTATCTAAGGTTTATTAATGTCAGAAATTTGGGGGGTTTTGAGTTATAACATGTGGTAGTTGGTAAAACTAATTTTTCCATTGCTATTGGGTTTATTTGGAGTTGGTTGAAGTTCTAAATTTCTTGTCTTGGAGGATTTTGTGATTTTGCTTTCAACTCCAATCAGTTTCCACTGTGGGAGAGAATGGGAAGACTCTTGATTGGTCTGTTCTTGATGGTCTTTTTATTTTTTGTATTTAAGTAATTGTAATTTATCAATTGGACTGTTCAATGGGACATTGGTCTTATCATGACAAAGATGCTCTAAGCCATAGATGCAAACATTTGAGAAGGCAATATAATGAGAAATGTAACCACTGATATTATGTCTACGATTCTTATATCCAATCTTGTATCTTTAGAACATTTGTTGTTCTTTATGCTGCATCCTTATGCTTCTTCATATAGAAATTAATCTGTTATGAGTTGTCACAGATTATTGTTGCATAGAGTGAAGGGGTTTCTGATGGAGATGCAATGCAGATTTCGACAGTTAAGACCCCAATTTGATGATTGGTATGTTTCTTGTTTCAGCATTGAGAGCTTTCCCCAGTGATTCAAGAACGTTATTGTCTGCTTCTATTGTCTTATATGTGTTTTTCCTTAACCTAAATATCAGTGTTCTTTCAGTTGCATTATTTCATTTTCTGTATTGCTATCCTAAAATCTGATGTTATAGAACTGATAATTGTGCTTATGTCTGCTTGATTTATGAAAATCCAGCGACTGATGGAGGGTATTAGCAAGTTGATCAAGATGTTGGTTTCATGTAATGGTGTTTGTAAGATTTTCTTTTCACAAGCCTATAACAGACTGACGGAGATTTATATTTACTTTGATTTAGAAATTTTCTGAAGTTGCAAAATTTTAAAGAACTCTAAAAATTTTCAAATTAAGATGTTCTGAACGAACATACCATAATAGAACTTTCCCAATTTTCAAAGATTTATTTCTTATATACAGAAATGACAACCCTGATGAAGGCGAAATTACTAAACTCTGGACATTGAGGACTATGAGCTGGGACTCTCTCTCTCTCAATACTACCTATAGGTAGAAAAGATTGGTACAATCAATTCATGACTTCCTAGAACTAGATTTTTTTTCAGTATACAATTTTGTTTTCATCACCGTTTTATTGTATATTCTTTTCTGTTATGCTCACCTGCTGTCCAATGTGTTCTATTATAGGCATTTATATGATCTTCTAACTCTGGACTCTTTATGTAAAAGTCTTTTTTTTTTTTTTTTTTTTGTTCTTGTGTTATGTGTTCTTGTATTAACATGATAAATATAGTCACACAAGTTATTCCTTTGAAGGGTAACTTGTATGCCATGATGCATCTATCTAGTGAGAAGCCTTATGCACAAATCAGTATTTTTCCAGTTGAACATGTTTTTAATACATATCTGCTTAATTTGTTTGCCTTAAAAGTCATGGCAACACCTGTTTTTTTTTTTTTTTTTTCCTTCAAATGTTGCAGTCTAAGAACTTAGAATTTTTTTTAGAGTGCAAATTTTTCATTTTATAGGCATTTTGAATGATTTTTTCACTCTCTACTATCAATTGAAAGTCTTTATTTGTCTTTGCAGGCTGAGGACTTGGAATAAGATTTTTTTTAAGGCCTATTGGACAATTATATTGACTTGATCCATTCAAGGAAGATAACAAAAGAAAATAGAAAGAACATTTTTTTGCAGTTGGTGATTCTTCTTCTTCTTTCCATTCAATATTTATAATTTTACTTGTTGATTTGATTTTTGAGAAATTCAAAACTTTTCAATTTAGCACATGTATCCGGAATCTGAATTACATACCAGAAGATATTTATTGTTTATCTAAGTATTATACATATGATTCTAAATGATAATATTCATTAGAGGGGCATCAAATTATATTAGGTTCTCTATCTCGTACACACCTGTTTATGTATCAACCATGAACCATCCTATTTTTATTACACTAAAAAAGACAGATTCTTGATGAGAAATAGTATATTTGCAAGCCCAATTATAACAAACAACAAAGAAGCAAATGTACCCCTTTATTTATTTATTTATATTTTAATATTATTAGTCATTGTTTCCAGCATAAAGGAAAGCAACATTTTCAAAAGATCAAGCAGGGTAGAAAAATATAAAATACATTGAAAGCTTGGAGTGCAATATAAAAGTCTGGAAGTCATCCAAGAAAATGTGCTTCTCAACAAAGGATGACATTTAGTGATAGTATTGAACATATCTGAAAACAGGAAACATCAATCACATAATTTTGCAAGATTTGTAGCCCCATGATTTGAGCTTGATTAAAAATTTAACACTTTCCATGTGTCAGATCAAAAACAGGAAACATCAATCACATGGTAGCCAATAATATGTGGTTCTTGGGAAGAGTGATGCAGTGATACTTGAGATACATGCATGTTGTTTTGGGTTTGGAGTTTGGATGTCCTAATTTGTTTTTGTTTTATGCGTAGGGGCATGACATTTTGTAATTTTCTTTGTATTTGTTTCAGATTTGGCTGGTCAAAATGGACTTTAGCTTGTATCTCCAATATGACATTCTCAGATCCTGTAAACATATTTTCAACTGGCCTTTTCAGCATTATAGATGGTTAAGTGAGGGGGGTCCTATAGCCCTTCTCTTATGTTTCTTTTTTGTTATGAAGATGTTGAAAAGGATGATTGCAGGAGCAGCAAGAGGCATTCTTATTGTGTTTCAGGTGGGAAAGAAAATTGAGATTTCAAACTTCATTATGGATGATCCCTGCATCATCTTCTATTGGAAATTTAACTGAGCTTGGTTATCTTAGTTTTCTGCTTCTTTGCATCGAGACATTTCTGCATTAAAAAAGAATATGGGTTCAAGTGAATTGGTTTGAGCGGAAGATGAATTGGCAGATATTGTAGGCTGTAAAAGGTTCTTTTCCCATGCAAAATTAACTTTGTCAATTGCTGCAAGGATCTTTTTTTAGGCTGCTTGGAATTTGATGATTGAACAAATATGGACATTAAATTCTATCAAATATATCTTTGCTCTCTGCAGTATTTTCTTCTTTCTTGTGTATGTTGCATGTTTAGGCTTCATTGCAGCCTGGTGGAACTATTACTTTTGAACACCGGAATCTTAGTTGGCTAAACAGATCCATTATGGGTTCAGTGACTACCAGCAACTTCTCGAATCCAACAGCCAAAGAGTGTTGCCTAGTAGAGGAATTAGTGCAGATGGGCCTTCCACAACCCGCAGTGGTACTGGCATTGACTAAATGGATTTTTTACAGGCAAATATTACACGTGATAACACCTAGTTCATAAATGGAGCTCTAGTTGGGTCAAGGAACCTATTTCAGGTGAGTTTAGCTTCTAGTAACGTGTAGCTTGATTTTTATTTGCTTAATTGAACGCCTTCTACTTCTATTTTGGTTTGAAAGACCTTGGAAGGAAGAAAAATGCATAGAAGATCTTAGGAAGGAAGCCATATTAGCAGGATCATCTTATTTCTAGTCAATTTTGTCAGGAGCCTTCTTTTTCTTTTTGGTATTTTGATAGTTTCTGACGAGTCAAGAGGACTTCTGTCCTTGTTTCCAGCTATTTCACATGTGTTCAATGGATATCATAGTTATTATGATGGTTGGAGTTGTAACAAAAGTATGGTCAGATGTGATATTAGTACTACCCAATGTGACAATGAAACTGTCAAATGTGAGAGGAAAAAAAAAAGGATACTGATATTGGTACTGCCCAATGTAATAATGCAACTGTCAATATACAGTTTGAAGTGCATTTAACTACCTATTTTCTTTCAAATATTTGCAAAATTGTAAAAAAAAAATAAATAAAAAATAAATAAAACGTTATTTTATCTAATATATTTCCTTGTCCTGCCCTAATTTAGGCTTTGTGGAAGGGGTGCTCTTTCTCAAATCCCAATTTTTTCCATCCTGAATAATTCCCTTTTCAATTTTCTTGTTACGAGGCTTTAATTATTACTTTTTGCAAACGCATTTGTTATCATGTTAGCAAGTTAGCAATATGGAAGGCGAAGGAGCCTTGTCTTTGATCTATTTGTAAATTGTAATCATGCATTAAGACAAGTTAACACTTAACATGTAGTTATATCTGCTTCTATTTGAAGTTGAAATAAATCTTGTTCTTTTGCACTTGCTATGTGATATGCTCCTCTCCTATTTCTTGTTGTTCAATAGGCTAGACATGATCTTAATTAAGGGACCCTTTTGTATGCTAATTACCTTTGATTCTGTACCCAAATTGAGTGGCATGATTTTCTGGCTTAAGTTGTTTGTGTGTTTTATGTAGTTCTCAATATAATGGTGTTTAAAAAAATTGAGTCAGATTTCAATTCAGTTCAGGCAAGGATTATCAGGAAATGACTTAACATAAAATAAAAAAAATTAAAATGACCTATTAGATCATGAAGATATTGTCAGATTTGTGTACAATATTCTTGTACTTTTGTTATTCAGGTATCATTTAGAATGAAAGACATCTGTGACATTATGTACACAAATATAGGCAATTATATCATTTGTTTGTTAATAGATGGTATATATGCAAAGATATCTAATATATATATATATATATATATATATAAAATAAAGCAGAAACATCTAGTGAGGCTCGGCCATGATTTTGAATTACTTGTGAAATTTAAGATTTATAAGATAAAATGGTATGGTGGGCTGTCAAGACAAAGGAGAAAGTAGAGCAAAGCCACAAAGTTCAAGTCATTACACTAACTTGTATATATTGGTGTGGTTCTTTTAGGTGAAGAGAATGATCAATCCTTCGCCCATAATGAGCTTGATGAAAGAGTATACAGGTATTCTGGGTCTCCTCAATTAGAATGGCTTTTCTTGGGATGAAATTTGCAAAACAGTGGCACTGTGGCAGCTGATGTTTAGCTTATATCAAGGTGCCATTCTATCCCATTAGTAATTTTGCTAGGATGAAGGGTTTTCCTCTAGTTATCACTAAAGAGCACCCCAAAGCATTGCATACAAACTTGTTTTTTTTTTTCCCCTTTGATGAAATGATATTACTTCTATATTCGTTTAGTAAACTGAGTGTTTTTGGGTAACATGGAATGAAGTATATATGATCATATCAATTCCATAATAATAAATGAACTGGATAATTTTGAGTAGCTTTCGTTTAAAAATGACAATTTGCAGGAACATTCCGATGCAACTGCATACAAATATAGGGGATCTCATATTTCTGATTTGTGCTTTATTTATGGTAATGAAAGTCAGAATGGAAGATCAAGTTGTTTGGACATGAAAATGGAGGTCAACAATAATGCCCTTTGGATGGGATTGACGATAACTTGGGATATGCAATATCCAGCAAGGGAGTTTGAAATATCTTATCAAGGGAAAAATGAAAGTTTGCAACTTCTTTAGCCTGTGCATGTTCTCAAAAATTTCAGAGATCATCAAGGGAGAGATACAAGAAGCGCTTGAGGAAAGGCCATGAGTAGTCAAAACAAATGTGGGGATTGAGAAGGACAAAGACTACAATTGAATAGAATGTATTGATACAACACTTCAAATTGTTCCTGAAATAGATGAGAAGCTCTTTTTGGAGGGTTTTTGAACTCTTAGAAGATGAGAGAATGGCCATGAAATTTGCAGCGAGGAAATGGTTATTGAGAAAGGTTTGATAGGATATCTATTTCGCTTGTCAAATTGGGATATAATTTAGATTTGGTTCCGGAGTTCTGTCAATGTAAATAATAGAGAAATGATAGTGTTAGTTTCAAATTTGAACCGATAACAACTAATCACCTGCGATTTGTTGTAAAAATGTTGTAGACGTAACATCTCTCTAATAGAGAAATGATATGTCTACAACGAATCATAAGTGACAGGTTGTTATTAGTTGTTATTGTTGGGGTAAAAAAGTAATTTTAGTGTTAGTTTCAAATTTGAACCAATAACAACTAACCACTTGTGATTTGTTGTAAAAATGTTGTTACGTAGCATCTCTCTAATAATATCCAATTTTAGAGTAAAGATATTTTTGGAATAGAATTTCTTGCTTGATTTTGTTGTTATACTTATACCCAAATCATTTTCAAGTGTTCAAGGTTTTAATAGGAAGTGAATTTGATTTTGTTGGGAGTACCTGCAGCTGCATGGTGATGATTACTGTCTTGCTTCATTGATGAAAAAGTAATAAGTTTATATTAAATATTAATTTTTCACTATCATTCTCTAGGCTTCAAACTTGGATAAGCCATAATCAGAAGACAAAAGTAATTGAATATTCTTTCAATTACATGTACACTGATTTACTTTTTAAGGCATCTTGTACTTATAAATTTTAAAAATTAAAAAAAATATTAATTTGTAATTTTTTACTATAAAAATATAGCATAAATACATTTTTGGTCCATATATTTTGGGTTAATTTTCATTTTTGTTCCTAAATAGATTTTGCATCTAACTCAGTACCTGAAAATAAAAAATCATTTTCATTTTGGTCTTTGCCGTCAATCCACTAACAAAAAAGTCCTATGTGGTAGATAGAGTACATTGTTGGCAAAATAAATGTGGATGTGACCATTAAAATAATATTTGAAAAAATTATTTTGCATTTAAAAATTGTCACGTCAGCATATAAATTAATAAAAAAATAAAACAAAAAAAATTAATTTATAAAAAAAAAAACAAATAATTCAAAAACTGAAATAATTCTAGTTTCTCTTAAATAATAAAAAACTAAAGAATTTTGATTTAAACTGAAATAAGTCAAAAACAAAAACAAATAAATTTTAGTTGAAATTTGCCCTAAATCAATAAATTTAGTTGTATTTGTAATTTGCCCCAAAAACAAAAACAAAATAAATAAATAAATAAAATATATTTTTCAAACAAGTTTTCTCTCTCCCAAACAGTTGGATGTCTCTCTCTTTTGGTTCAAGCCATTGCCACTGCATCCGACGGTTGAAAACCCAGATCACAGGTTGAACACGAATCACACCATCACCATCGCCATTGCCACCACCGGCCAAAAACCTAGATCTTTAAGGCTCTCTCAGTTCAAGCTCTTGATGTCTGCTTTGTTCTCTCTCTCTCTCTCTCTCTCATCGTCTTTATCTCTCTCTTTAAACCCATAGTTGGAAACCCAGATCGGTAGTCATTGGGTGGTTTGATCGGTCCAAATCTGAAAGAGAGAGAATCACAGATGGTCACTTGGATTGGGTTTTCTTTGGGGTTTGTTGAGGGTATGTAGTTTGATGATTTTGGATGAAATTTATAGAAGCACAGAGGTTGGGTTTAGTTGGTCTAATCGGTTAGTAACATTTTGCATTTTTAGTTGTAATTTGACGCACAAGGTGGCTTTGATGTGTTAATTCCTTATAGGTCAAAATAATATATTATACTAAAATCAACCACAATTAAAAATAAAGGTATTATAAAAAAAGAAGTGTTACATTCACAACATTTTTCACAATACTTTCATAACAAAAGTATGAATGTGTAAAATTGGAGTAGTAGCTACATTTTTTTTCTTCAATTTGCACTGTGGCCTTTATTTATTTATTTTTATTATATGATTAGATAGTGACTAGCCACAATTTTACCTATATAAAAAGCACCAATGGCTCTACAGTAACCTTTTGGTTTCGTCAACCCATTTTGATTTTGATTTTTGATTTTGATTTTTTTTTATTATTATTATTATTTTTGCACCTCTACACTAAACTTTTGGTTTCATCAACTCATTTTGCTTTTTTTTTTTTTTTTTTTTTTTTTTTTCTTTATTTGGTAATATCGTCCCGTCCACCTTTTTTATTTTATTATTTTATATATAAAGTTGTTAGTTAACACAATAAATTGTCACAATATTTTCATAATTATTGATGTATTAATTTCTTAGAGGTCAAGATAAAATATCATACTAGAATCAACCACAACTAAAATAAAGGTATTATGAAAAAAGAAGTGCTACTCCACGACTTTTTTCACCATTCTTTCTTAACAAAAGTGTGAATGCGTAAAGCAAGAGTAGTAGCTACATTTTTTTCTTCTTCAATTTGCACTGTTCACTGACCTTTTTTTTTTTTTTCTTTTTTTTTTTTTGGGTATATGATTAGACTATGATTAACCACAACTGAAAATAATTTTTTTGCAAAAGTGTTGTAATGCTTGTTGTTATTATCACAATATTTTCACAATTGTTGAGATCTCAGTTTTTAATAGATAAAAGAAATGCTAAGTCCACAACATTTTTATATTAATTTTACAATAAATCATAGGTGGTAACTGTAAGCTAATTTATTTGGAGTCTGGATGTCCTAATTTGTTTTTGTTTTTATGCGTAGGGGCATGACATTTTGTAATTTTCTTTGTATTTGTTTCATATGTGGTTTTCGAAGAGCTTTTCTACACATAACAAATTTCCAATAATCGCATTGTTTGTGCCAATCTCAATAGTGTGTAAAGTCTTGCTCAAGATGGGGAATTGGCACGCCTTTCCGTTGAAGGTAAGTAGCCCAAACAGTTTCTACAACTAATGATCCTTAATTTATTTTATATAGTTCCCGATGATCAATCAGTTTCAATTAAAACTAAGCTACAACTTAGCTTATGATATTCTTTCAATATTTTTGAAAAACATTACTACCAAAATTGGTCACTAAAGTTGCTTCTCTTCACTAAATGAAATTCTCTAGGAATTTAATAGTTATCCTACTTTGAACATGATTACAATAAAGTGCATCAATAAACGAAAATTCACAGTTTTATTTATTTATTTATTTTTTTCAGTCAGGTCTTGAATACTATGTTTGATAACCATAAAGGTCATCCTTAAATAATTGGTGACATATTTTCATGACTTGGAATGAAGGTCCATGATGGCAAAAATGGCCCTTATGTTTGGGACATTTTTTTTGGTATTTGTTCTTGGTATGTAGGACTTGGTCTTTGTGGCAAAGATATATTTCTTACTATACCTTGCAAAAAAAGAAAAAAGAAAAAAAAAACTTATTATTAACTCAAATCAAATCAGACCAATGGGATAAAGAAAAAGAACTTGTGATCGAGAATTGGAATGCCAAAATACCTAAATATGCACAAAAGTCTACAAAAAAATTTACCAAAAAGGTAAACAAATGTAATGTGACAATTAAATCAACAATAAAAAAAAAAAATAAGAACCATTAGTAGAAAAAAGTGGTTAAAACAATATTAAAAAAAAAAAAAAAACCACCAAAAGAGAAACAAAATTGGAGAAAGAGAGAGAGTGTTGAGCTTTTTTGTTGTGGACAACTTGGAAGGAATAGGGAAGAGAGGTGGAAATGAAGTGAAAGAAATTTGTATGAAAATTAAGATGGAAGAGGAAGGGTGGAAGTAGATAAAAGGTTGAATAAAGTGAAACTACAGAATATAAGAATATATTACGGAAAAATATTTAAAAATCTATAAAGAGAATCAAATTAAAATTTTAAAAAGACAATAATTGGAAGGGATGAAAGATTGAACTAATTAATAGACAATGGTTGAAGAAGGTAATTAAAAAGTTGAACAAAGTAAATATTACCAAAAAAAAAAAAAAAAAAAAGGATGCTAAAGATATGGTGCATAAAGAGTTTTATAAAATTTATTACAAAATTTCCATTATCATATATAGAATAGATATGTATAGACATTGTTTTTGGTTTTTGATTTTTCATTATTTAGTTATGAACATTTAAATTAAACTAGATAAATATGTAAAGACAAAGTTATATGTAATTTTTAAACTGCCCAAGATAAATGTGTAAAATTAATAATCTATTTATATATATTTTTGTAAAAAAGGATAATAATAATTTCATGACTAATGATGTGGCAATGAGGTGGCGCAATAGGAGCTTAGTAACAATAAATGCTACGCTCAGCTTATATATATATATATATTGTAAGGACACGATTCGTGGCGGACCGTAACAGTGTCGGGTTCGCACGTAAAAAGGCCCAAACAATATCATTTGTAAAGCGTGGGTTTGGAAGGCTAGGCCTTGATCGACAGGCGGTGGGTTTTTCGTGGTGTTCATACAAGGTTAAGTTTTCCTTCACCCCTGGAGTCTTTCTCCTGGAGGTGGGCTGGGAGGCTCTGGTTTTTGGCCATTTTTCCCAACCCCCTCCCTAGGTTCCTTATCTTTCCTTTTATACTCGCCTGCGTCCACTATCCTTCATCCACGTATAGGGTCAACATTTCCAAGGCTGATACTTGTCCCGTCAGTCCATACCCAAAGTCATTGGGGATGGTTGTAAAAGCCAAAGAATGCGGCTCTGTCAGGTTCAGAGCATTAAATGGCAGTAACAGCAGCTTTCCCTGGATATTTTAGATCTTTCTTCCAAGTTTCAGTCCTATACCGTTTTTACCCTTCTTTCTGGGGGTACTTTGGGTCTGCCGAGGACTGAACTGCCCTCCGCGGTATCCAAAGGCTATCTTGTCGAGTTTGGGCCATAGCCCTCCTCGGCTTGGGCCTTTGGATCCTCCCCGAGTAGATGGGCCTGGCCCATAAATCATTTGGGCCCCACAATAGCCCCTCAAAACCCGGCTGTCCAACCTCTTGGTTGGAAATGGGGGTTTTGGTGATGTCGAACCTCTTCCTACGGCCCAAACAATTTGGCCTATAAATAATGTTGGCGGCTCTTCATCTGTCCAAGAAATGCACCGGTCTATGAGACAGTTTTTTGATTTCGCGCTTGATGCGTTCTTATCGTTTAGGTATCCAAAACGCGCTTTTAATGACCACTATTTACGAGACTACTTTAATTCGGCGGTTTGTTTTGATGGGGTGGAGAAACGGAACCGGCATGTTCGTGTTGGCAGATTCCTTTGGAGATCTGAACCTATTAAATGTCTCCCGCTCCACCCTCTGTATAAGAAGGAAGGGAGGAGGTTATTGTTTTCGTAAAGAATCCCTTTTCATCCTTTTGAGATTTGAAATACTTGGCCTCCCCTAGGGTTCATTTTACCCACTGGTTTATACACTAAATCGTGATACACTTTACCATAACAACGAGTGATGCAGGAGCCAAACCCCTCCCATAAACGCCATGTTCCAATAAAGCTCATAATGGCTCGATCGGGACAGGGATGGCGAAGACTCAAAATCAACCTCACCCTTCTTTCAGTCCAAATCCGAAGCAGGGACTTGTCACGTCAAACTTTCGGTGCGACTGAGTCGAAAACACCCATCATCAGTACCAACCGCAATCCTATGAGCATACCTAGTATGGCTCCAATGTGTTGGGAGTCAGGATCGAGGCAGGGACTAAGTGTCTCTACTTCTTCCTCTCTTCCTTCACTGGTGCTATCCTCCGTCTCCCTTTCTTAGTCTTCCCAGCACCAGATCCATCCTGGTGCTTTCACTTCTCCCTCTTTTGCTCATTTTTCTTTCTTTTCATCTCTTCTCTCTTCTTTTCCTCCTTCTTTACTCATGTCCTCCATCTTCTTCATTGATTTCTTCCTTACTATTTCCTTCTCCTTCATTTTTTCCCAAAGAAGGTTCTTATCTTAATATGAGCAGTATTGATGCAGAGATTGGAGAGACTTTGAAGATGAGTTTAAAAGACGCCTGACAGTTTACTTATCTGTACTACGGATGTAATTGTTGCTTAGGCAGTTCACATTTTGTATAGGCTCGTTTGAGCCCCTCTTTGTACGTTGTAATAACTTTTCGTATTAATAAAAATTGTTGTTATTTTATTTCGCATGTTTTGTCTCTATGCCTTTTTTTTTTAAATTTACAAACGCTGCTCGGCACCATAATGTAGCATCTAAATCAATGACGACTAAGACCAAAATACTTGATAATAAAAAGATGTCGCCATAATTTTAATAGAAATGCTTGGCACAATAAGGCCGACCAGTGAAAAGTAATACTTACCCCATGCTAGCCGAGAAGAAAAACGAAGGTTTGATGCCGTGTGAGGAATAACCATTTGAAGATATATCACCCACCAAATGAACAGCCTTCTTATACGACTAAATGCTGGGGCGTTCCACCACCTTCCTTACACCTTTATTGGCCTTAACCTTTTATGGTGTTTAAGCCATGGATGAAGTGACCTGACATTTTTATCAAGTAACCCATCTTACGAAATTCAAACCTTTTCTTATCCAAGTATTTGGTTTCCCCACTGGCTTGGGTCCGAGGACCATACAAGGCCTTGGTTCTGTCCAAAACTTGTAATAATTATAATTTTTTGTACTTGGTTTCCCCATAGGCTTGGGTCCGAGGACCATGCAAGGCCTTGGTTCTGTCCAAAATTTGTAATTTTTTATAATTTTTTGTACTTGGTTTCCCCATAGACTTGGGTCCGAGGACCATGCAAGGCCTTGGTTCTGTCCTTGGGCTCCTATGCTGAACGGGCCTGGGCCGCGAATTTACTGGGCCCGCAAATTAAGAGGTATTTCCGTAGTCTTTGATCACGCGGTACTTTTTGGCGTCCCAGTGTTCGAGGTGCGCCTTCTCGAGACTCCTTTAGCCTCAGGGTTGCAGACGACGTTGGAAATCGAGCCAGAGACATTTTGTTTGTAGCGTTCCTTGGGACGCCGCGTGAGTAAAATGCCTCCACCTTATCTCTTAAATAAATAGGAGAGAAAGTCGCTTTACTTTCACACAAATCCTTCAATCTTCTCTCCTAGTACATCATGTTCGAAGCGAGGGTTGGGACAAAAGGGCTCTCTCCGCCACAAAGGCGCCGTGTCCTCCTAAGACTCCAGATAGTGAGGCACGAGCAAAGGAGGCACAAATTCAAGAGAATATTCCAGTTTGACAGAGGGGAAAGGGTGTTTCTCCCTCTTTTAGTTAAAATCCGAAGCAGGTTCTGTTCATGCCAAATTTTTGGCGTGTCAGAAGAAAGATTCTCCGCCCCCAGCGCCTCTGTCTTGTTGCAGGCAAATTTTTGGTGAAAGCTCCTCAGCTTCCGTCTCCCTGCATCTTTCCCTCAGTGGTGTGAGGCTTAAGTCGGGTTCTTTTGCTGCCTGAGTTATGGGCGTGCAAAAGCATTGAGGAGGAATAAGGTCTCGAGGCAGTAGCCAACTTCTCCTCTGCGCTACCTCCTCGGCTTTATCTTCACTCTCTTGTATTTTTCGTTACTTACGTAGTTAGCTTCAATGTAAGCTTTGTTTCAGCTTTTCATTGTACACTGTACTGTTCCTTTGTCTTAATAAAATATGTGTCTATTTCTCTATACATATCTTTCTTCTCCGTAACAACTACTTTATGCATGAATATTAAATATAAGTTTGCCCTTAATGATATTCCAGGCAGAAAAATGCCTTAACACAGATTCCTACTAGTTTAAACTTACAAATATTATTAAGCATAATAAGGTTAATCTCAATAAATTAAACTCTTGGAACTAACCGGGATAACCGCTGAGTGCTGCGCGATGCATGCTAGAGCGATGTCCGAGAACGATAAACTCTAAATAATTCGTCCGAGAGGGTAGCCGAGTAGCGAGGGACTTTGGTTGTGCTTTTGGGTAATATGTTGCGCCGTATCGCATCAACCCCTTTGATACTGGGGATCCGAGGGGAGACCGAGGAATCCGCGCAATCAAGGTATTAACCCATCTGTTAACGCGGAGTTCTCTTCAGATGGATTTCGAGGTTTATGGGCCATAGTTTTTTTTTAAATAGTTGGTTCCTCATCCAAGTAGTTGGTTTCCCCATAGGCTTGAGTCCGAGGACTATGCAATGCCCTGGTTCTGTCTAAAACCTAGTTTTCCTCATCCAGGTAGTTGGTTTCCCCATAGGCTTGAGTCCGAGGACTATGCAATGCCCTGGTTCTGTCCAAAACCTAGTTGTCCTCATCCAGGTAGTTGGTTTCCCCATAGGCTTGAGTCCGAGGACTATGCAATGCCCTAGTTCTGTCCAAAACCTAGTTTTCCTCATCCAAGTAGTTGGTTTCCTCAGAGGCTTGAGTCCGTGGACCATGCAATGCCTTGGTTCTGTCCAAAACCTAGTTCTCCACATCCAGGTAGTTGGTTTCCCCAGAGGCTTGAGTCCGAGGACGATACAATGCCTTGGTTCTGTCCAAAACCTAGTTTTCCACATCCAGGTAGTTGGTTTCCCCATAGGCTTGAGTCCGAGGACTATGCAATGCCCTGATTCTGTCCAAAACCTAGTTGTCCTCATCCAGGTAGTTGGTTTCCCCATAGGCTTGAGTCCGAGGACTATGCAATGCCCTGGTTCTGTCCAAAACCTAGTTTTCCTCATCCAGGTAGTTGGTTTCCCCATAGGCTTGAGTCCGAGGACTATGCAATGCCCTGGTTCTGTCCAAAACCTAGTTGTCCTCATCCAGGTAGTTGGTTTCCCCATAGGCTTGAGTCCGAGGACTATGCAATGCCCTGAATCTGTCCAAAACCTAGTTTTCCTCATCCAGGCAGTTGGTTTCCCCATAGGCTTGAGTCCGAGGACTATGCAATGCCCTGGTTCTGTCTAAAACCTAGTTTTCCTCATCCAAGTAGTTGGTTTCCTCAGAGGCTTGAGTCCGTGGACCATGCAATGCCTTGGTTCTGTCCAAAACCTAGTTCTCCACATCCAGGTAGTTGGTTTCCCCAGAGGCTTGAGTCCGAGGATGATACAATGCCTTGGTTCTGTCCAAAACCTAGTTTTCCACATCCAGGTAGTTGGTTTCCCCAGAGGCTTGAGTCCGTGGACCATGCAATGCCTTGGTTCTGTCCAAAACCTAGTTTTCCACATCCAGGTAGTTGGTTTCCCCAGAGGCTTGAGTCCGTGGACCATGCAATGCCTTGGTTCTGTCCAAAACCTAGTTTTCTCTTTGTGTGGGATCTTGGCTTTAGGGGAGTTAGCTCCTCAACCAAGCCCCTAGTCAAGAAACGTAGTCCCTAGCAGAACTTTATACTAGAACTCTATAACCAACGGTTAGAAATAACGAAGAAACTCTATCGACCCACTTCCTATACCAACACACAAACCTTTCCCACAGACGACGCCAATTGTAAGGACACGATTCGTGGCGGACCGTAACAGTGTCGGGTTCACACGTAAAAAGGCCCAAACAATATCATTTGTAGAGCGTGGGTTTGGAAGGCTAGGCCTTGATCGACAGGCGGTGGGTTTTTCGCGGTGTTCATACAAAGTTAAGTTTTCCTTCACCCCTGGAGTCTTTCTCCTAGAGGTGGGCTGGGAGGCTCTGGTTTTTGGCCATTTTTCTCAACCCCCTCCCTAGGTTCCTTATCTTTCCTTTTATACTCGCCTGCGTCCACTATCCTTCATCCACGTATAGGGTCAACCTTTCCAAGGCTGATACTTGTCCCGTCAGTCCATACCCAAAGTCGTTGAGGATGGTTGTAAAAGCCAAAGAATGTGGCTCTGTCAGGTTCAGAGCATTAAATGGCAGTAACAGCAGCTTTCCCTGGATATTTTAGATCTTTCTTCCAAGTTTCAGTCCTATACCGTTTTTACCCTTCTTTCTGGGGGTACTTTGGGTCTGCCGAGGACTGAACTGCCCTCCGCGGTATCCAAAGGCTATCTTGTCGAGTTTGGGCCATAGCCCTCCTCGACTTGGGCCTTTGGATTCTCCTCGGGTAGATGGGCCTGGCCCATAAATCATTTGGGCCCCACATATATATATATATATATATATATATATATATATATATGTATGTATGTATGTATGTATATTACATCAATGCAATTTTCCATAAAATATTACACTTATCCTTGGCTCCAGAAATTATAGATGACTTCAATAAAGAAAATAAAAGCATCAACTCACTTGAAGTTATATAGGGGCAACACTAATTGTCATTGAGCCAACAAAAAAAATTGTAGTTACATGTTGCATCAATACAATTTTCCATTAACATAACATTTATCCTTGGCTCTTCAAATTGCATATGACTTTCAATAAAACAAATAAGAAGCATCATTTCAATTGAAGTTAAATAAAGACAACACTAATTGTCACAGAGTAAAACAAAAGAAAAAATGTGTTGGACTTAGGAAGCACTAATTGCATATGCTAACCATGCGATTCTCTTTCAATGTTTTAGAGCATTAATTAAGCTCCCCCATAGGAGATTTATCTGTATAGAAAAAAAGACTCATATGAGAATTAAAAAATAAAATACCTATTAGAAGCCTTTTGTCAAACACTTGTCATATATAATAATTTGTTCTTACTGACATAACCCTTATGGAAAAATAAATAAAAGAAACGGTTTTATAGAGCCTAAATATTATCAACTCAGACAAACCCTATAACTTTGGCCAAATGAGTTCATAGCAAAATGATCAAATGTATGAGATTCATTTATTTCTTTGATGATTTTGATTTTGGTTGTTTGATATGAGTTAGGGATTATGATTTTCAAATTTGGTTTTTTTTTTTTTTTTTTGGGGGGGTGGGGGGTTAGTTATGTGTGGCATTATGATCTTTGTGTATTTTCATGTACACAACCAAACACGATAAAATGAAAAATATTTTCCTAAAAATATTTTACTTGTAAAATATTTTACTTCTACAAATATTTTACATCAAAATAAACAAACCGTAAAATATGAAAAATTAATTAGAAATTTTATATCTCGAAATGTAATAAGAAAGGGGTTTAAACTAAAAAAATTTAATATAGAAAGTCAAATAAATATTATTTAATTAATATTAAAAAAATCCACCTAAATATATTCCCAATCTCAATTCTCAAACTATATCCCGTCAGTCCTGAAATGTATTATTTTCTTGATTTAATTTTGTTCTTGATTTATATTATATATCATATAATTTGAAAGGTATATATAGTATATAGTATAATGTTTTTTTTTAAGATAGTATACTCTTAGTCATAGATACAAGAAATAATATCTTTTTTTCAAATCTTAGCTACCAAATAAATGCTAAACAACAAAAATTAATTAAGAAGCTTTAATTTAGGGTGTGTTTGTTTGGATGTGAAACATGGTAAATTGAAAACTTTGGAGAGAAAATGGGAAGGAAATTTTTTTTGAAGTGTGTATGGTTGGGTGGGAAGGAAAGAAAATAAATTGTGGGTTCCAGGTATGTTTTCTCCCCAAACCCACCAAAATGGAGAGAAAACTGAGTGGGGATGAATTTTTTCTTGATTGACAAAAATACCCATGTGCACATGGGCTTCTTCAAGTTGCCGTTATTTTTTTTTCTTCTCCCCCGAATAGTAGTTGCTGTTTTTTTTTTTTTTTTTTTTTTTTTTTTTTTTTTTGTTTGAGCAGTAAGTAATGTTGCCTCTTTTTTTTTTCCTAGGGCTTGGGTGTGATTTTTTTTTTTGGGACACGATTTATATTTAAAAAAAAAATTTAGGTGATTGGTTTTTGTTTTTTTGTGGTTATTTGTTACTTTTTTTATTTTAATTGGATATTATTCTTTAACAAGGGTATATGAGTATATTTACTCAAACTCATTTTTTTAATACCTCCACTTTTCAACTTCCAATCAAACAAAAAGGAAATAAAATAAAATCTTTTCTATCCTCCCACTTTTCCATTCTTTCAACCAAACGGACCCTTTAGAGAGTGGTGTTAAAGAGGTATCTTAAGGTATTCAAAAGTATTCACATTGGATAGGCATCCATGCATTCTTGATGCTAATGTTACTAGTTTGACATTTTCCAAACAATTTTTTGTTAGTTTGTTATATATCCGAAGAAGACTCAGACCAAGAAAAAAGACATTGGATCTTATTACAAGATTTAAAACCAAGTTTAAAACCAACCAAACATTTTCTTCTACAAAGGTTGTCGTGGATTTCTTTCTAACTCATGAACCCAAAAACCTGTGCAATGGTTTCTTCAACCCTTCCTCGTTGTTGTTTTATCTTGCTTATATATACTTCTGCTTCTTACTCTCCTTCCCACTGTTTTCACCTACACAAGGAACTGGTCAACACTCAGTTATTTACAACGTAACCTATTATCAGCTATCTCAAATGCTTACCTTTCAACTGAGAGTGATTATACGTACAATGAAGGACTTGGGGGCACAAAAACTTCAATTACACCCTCAAGCATTTGTGTGATCGTTTTCTTGAATACACCAAGTTGCCACAATTACAAGCCTCTCTAGCCTCTTCATGTCATTGCTTGCTTCTTCATCGTTTTCTATCAACTTAACTATTTTTTTTTTATAGTGAATTAATGAATTTCATTGATACGGCACCGTTTTGCTATAGATTTGCTAAAGGATTTAATGAAACGGTGTCGCAGCACTTAAGTGTAATGAGCTCAGTAGTTTGTTATTAAAAATAGAACACGTAATATTAATTAGTCTTATTGGCAATTAAGAGTGACGAACATTCCCAATAATCTTGAAATTAGATTCAGAGTTTTCTTCTTCTTCAATTAGAATATGTATATAAATAAATAAATAACACTAAAAAAAATTGTATATAAATAGCTAGCCTTTGTAATCTATTCTCACAATTGTTTGAGATTCGCTTATTTTGCTGAAACTGAAAACTTTTTTCTGAAAGTACTATAGATAAAGGTAAAAGTTAGCTGCAATAGTATAGTGGGATCTATGAGTAGTGTTAGTGTTAGGACATATGTGAATCATGTTAGGAACATATGTCAGTATTTTATGTAATTGGCTAATCCTTTGGCAAAACACATTTAATTTACTTATAATTGGGTAGATTTAGGATGTGTTTAATACTTCATGGAACAAGGTTTCAAGATCAAGTGTTAAAACCATGCAAGTTTGTCCAAGAAACAAGTGAAGAAGTGCTGAATTTTAATGCTCGACAGCTAGCTCGATAGCTGGTATCTATTGAGGCTTAAAGAGTTGTTTCAGCCTGAGGCTTAACAGCTACTCGATAGATAGGGTATCTATCGAGATTTATGAAATTTAGTTTTTCAGAGCCGATTTCACTCCAATCCGTGAGTATGTGTTTAGACTTTCTTTTCTCACAACTCTAAACATATATAAGGATTATTTTAAGGACCGTCAAAAGTTACACAAATTGTGCAAGTGTGAAGCAAAGTTTTGTTCGTGTAAATTGTGACCGGAGACAGAATTTGCATTAGTTAATTTTTCTCTTGAAGAAGCTGCTGTATTTGTACACCGTAGGGTTTTGTGACCAAGGAGCTTCTTGATCTTCATCGTTTGGATGAACTAAATAACTTTGCAGCCAACATTCTTCTCAAGTTGGTGATTAAGTCATGTATTGGGATCCGCACATCTATTGGTTAGTCATGTACTGGGAGTCATGTATTGAAAATGAGAGATTATCACTATAGAACAAGTTCAATTGGGTGTTGGGGTAAGAGTTCAATTGTAGATTGGTATAAGGTACTGAGATTCCTTTACTTGTAACCACTTGTTGTGATAATAGTAGATTCTCGGGAGTGATGACCTTAAAATCGCCTAATGGGGTTTTTGCCGTGTAGGTTTTCCCCATTTGTAAACAAGTCACTATGCCAATTTAATTTCCGCTGCATACTTAGTTATTTGGTAATTTGTTTATGCTGCCATGCATATTGTATGTTAATCTGATTAATTAATAAATTTGACTAATTAATTGGTTAATTCACTACAAGGGGTCGATACATTCTTAGCCTATCAAGTAGTATTAAAAAGTAAAGTAAGACTCACGAATAGTAGCAAAAATAAACTAAATAGTAAAATAAACTGGTAAAAAATAAGCTATCCAAATTGATATCTCTCTTTTCAACTGTAAGTTGGTATAAGGTATTGAGATTCCTTTACTTGTAACTGTTTGTTGTGATAATAGTAAATTCTCGGGAGTGGTGACCTTAAAATCACCTAATGGGGTTTTTGCCGTATAGGTTTTCCCCATTTGTAAACAAGTCACCGTACCAATTTAATTTCCGCTGCATACTTAGTTATTTGGTGATTTGTTTATGTTGTCATGCATATTGTATGTTAATCTAATTAATTAATAAACTTGACTAATTAATTGGTTAATTCACCACAAGGGGTCAATATATTCTTGGCCTATCAAGTAGTATAAAAAAGTAAAATAAGACTCACGAATAGTAGCAAAAATAAACTAAATAGTAAAATAAGCCGGTAAAAAATAAGCTATTCAAATTGATATCTCTCTTTTCATTTAATAAAACTGTGAGGTTTATTTTTGGAGAGATTCTTCAAGTGTTTAGAGGTACCAATAAATTTGTTCAACATTAATAGTATCTTTTTTCTTTTTCTTTTTTTATTTGAGAAGAAACATTAATAGTATCTAGGTGTCTGAAATGATGAAGCATTGATGACTTTGATAGCGAATTATCCAGTTCCTAGTTCTCTCACAATATTATTGCCCAATTAATGTTCAAAGCCTGCCTCAAATACAATGAATGTCAAATTGAACTTGCTAGTTGCTACAGGTCATGTACCAACTGAATCGTAATGATTCCAACACCATGCATAATGCAAAGCACAGTGAGACTAAAATTATACGCTCATGGACACATATTCAGTCTCTTTCAATATGAAAAATTCCTTTACATGCGACTCAGGAAGACCATGCACAAATTAATTAAGGGAAAATATGGGATCGTCTCACTTTTCTTTCATCAAGGTCGTTAGAATATGACATCAATCCCATGAGGTATAATCATGTGAGAGTATGGGTTCAATTTATGTGTACATTATTTTGTCAAATTTATGTAGAAATACATCTCAACATTAACACTCATTACAAGCGCAAAATATAATTGGTGCAAACACAAGGAAATCTATATATATATAATAATAGGTAAAACTGAGAGAAAATCCAATTAGATTTCAAATTTGAATTAAATTAGAGTCTAATTTTACGCCATGTGTTACATTTAATCTAAAATTTTAAATTTTTGTGCCAAGTGAGTTAATTCAATGTAAAAATTGGATTTCAATTAGAGTTTAATTTTGTGACATGTGTCCCATCTAATCTAAGTTTTTTAATTTTTGTGTCAAATGAGTTAATTTGTGTAAAAAATGAGGAGTCCAATATAAGTAAACCATAAAAAATATAATTTTTGAATGATTTTATATTTATGAGCCTTTTTTTTTGTATGACTAAAAACGATTCAAGTTTATAAGTCATATATATATAGCCAAAACTAAGAGAAAATCCAATTAAATTCTAAACTGGAGTATAATTTTGTGGCACGTGTCTCATCTAATTTTTAAATTTGTGTTTCAAGAGAATTATTAGGTGCAAAAATTAATGAGTCTAAATTCAATTAGATTTTAAATTGAATTTTAATTGGAGTTCAATTTTGCACATGTGTTACATCTAATTTTTTAATTTTTGTGGCAAGTAAATTATTGAATGCAAAAACAGAAGAGTCTAGATGTAATTATATTATAAATTATATATATGTGATTGTTTTTAAATGTATCCGTGCATATGCACGGGATTATACATTAGTTGGGAATAGAACAAGAGAAACTGAATAGACACACTTTTGGATAAATCTTATTTGGGATAATTACACAACAAAATTTTGGCTGTGGCATGATGCTCACCCTCTTTAAAATGAGATTCAAGCCCTTGATTGACTAAACATTGTGACTGGTATAGATCTTCTCTGACTTGTCTCTCCAAGATACAACAGTCCAAGAAATGTCGTATGGCTTGAACAACTTTAATTTGAACAAAGTATTAAAGCCCAAAGATGGTAGCTTTTACCTCAACAGTGACAGCAATTTGGTTATTGAACCACGATTTGGTTCTTGGGTTAGGGTAGTGGCGGCTCCAAGAATTTTTTTCAAGGTGGTAATTACAAAACTTGAATTATAGAAAATATAATTAGAAAATAACTTCATATATTGACCAAAAAAAAGCACAAATACATAGAAGTTTCATAGTTTTCTTCTATGAGTTTTTATATTTTGAAACAGTTGCATAATAATCTCATTATCAATATTGCAAGCTACATCTTTTTCAATGTACTCAACCAAGTAATTATTTATCCACTGATCTCTCATTCGATTGCGCAGCTCATTCTTTTATTTAATAAATCAACTCAACTTAGTAGTCTTTAATTGTATTAAGAAGAATTTTTGTCGTGTTCATAGATTAGTTTAATAAGAATTCAAGTCAACAATTCCATAATAATAATAATTTTTCTTTCACCGCCTCAAAATGTAGTCTTTAAGCTTTCTTAGAGCATTAGCATTGGAGAATGCTAATGCCATATCTAAGGGAAATTTGGCATTTGCAACCTTAAAATCATTTGCATCAGAGAATTGTAAAGGCAAGTATTGTAAAAACTACACTATAGTAGTATTGTAAAAAAAAAAATTAATATTTTATCTCTAATTCTCTCTCCTCTGTCTCTCATCTCTCTCATTTTTTTTGTTCTCTTCTCTCTCTTCCTTCTCTGCTCTCCATCTGCTCTCTCATCTCTCTCATTTTTTTGAATGGGTTTGCTCCGGTGATGATTTTTTTTTGAATGGGTTTGCTCCGATGGCTCCGGTGATGATGTTTTTTGAATGGGTTTGCTTCGGTGATGATTTTTTTTGAATGGGTTTGTTCCAATGGCTCCGGTGATGATGTTTTTTGAATGGGTTTGAATTGCTCCGGTGATGATTTTGTTTTGAATGGGTTTGCTCCGGTGGCTTCAGTGATGATTTTTCTTGAATGGGTTTGAATGGGTTTGCTTTGGTGATGATTTTTTTTTGAATGGGTTTGCTCCGGTGGCTCCGGTGATGATGTTTTTTGAATGGGTTTGCTTCGGTAATGATTTTTTTTTTTTGAATGGGTTTGCTTCGGTGATGATTTTTTTTGAATGGGTTTGAATGGGCTTGCTCCGGTGATGATTTTTTTGATCGGTGGCTTGGGTTTCAAATCGGCGGCGTGGGTTTCAATGGGTTTGCTCCGGTGATGATTTTTTTTGAATGGGTTTGAATGGGCTTGCTCCGATGATGATTTTTTTGATCGGTGGCCTAGGTTTCAAATTGGCGGCGTGGGTTTCAGATCAGTGGCTTGGGTTTGCTGATCGGTGGCTTGGGTGGTGGGTGTGGTGGCCGTTGTTGGCTCCAACTGGTTTGATGGTTTGTGCGTGTGTGGCTCTGTTGATGGTTTGTGTTTGTGTGTGTGGCTTTGTTGCTGGTTTGATGTTTGTGTTTGTGTGTGTGGCTTTGTTGTTGGTTTGATGTTTGTGTTTGTGTTTGTGTGTGTGGGTGTGGTGACGGGTTTGGATAGGTTGATCGGTGTATCATGGGTGTGTGTGTTGAACCGGTGTTAGAGGTTGAGAGAGAGAGAGGAATAAAAATGGCTGTTGGAAAGCCCAGGAAAATGAGACTGAAAAACGGTTGGAAAGAAATAATAAAGAAAGGTTAAAAAATAATATTTTAATAAAAATAGAGTTTTGGGATGCTGGAGGTATTGTAAAATTGTATGTTATAATGATAAAGTTGTGTTTTAGAATGGTAAAATAGAGTAGCATTGGAATTTTCCAATGCTAATGCTCTTATAGACCATAGTTCCATTGGTCTGACTGACCCATATCCCACAACACAACCACTCAACTCTACGCAATTTAATTATTCATATTTCGTAACACTATGCAAATCCTTGTTATAATTAAAATACTATGCGCATCTAGTGTTGTTTGGTTACAATAATTCCAAAACTCAATTGCAAAGCTATAATCTTATTCAATATTTTTTTTTTAGTGGTAAATTTTGACAAATCTACCATTGGATTATATTTTCTTCTTATATCTTCCATGCTTGCAAATTTTTTAGAAAATTAAAGATTAATCACTATGTCATCAATATATTATTTAAATTGTACGTTTTAAAATTTTTATCACAATAAAGTTATTATCAAGTTTAAGTTAGATTATAAGTTATGTAATCTGAATCATTTGATGAATTAAGCAAGTGGGTTTGAATAGGTCCATTAGCCTTTCATGTCAACCCCATAGGTTTGGAAGGCCCATGACCTGAGATCCAATACCCAACGCCTAGGAGGAGTTAATTTTCTAGGACCCTTTAGAAATTAAAGTTTATAGTGAGCACCTTTTGACTTAGAAGTTTTAAAGTTTCAAATGAGTGTTATTGGTTCTTAATGTTTCAAAAATAATTAAGGATCATTTTGTTAATAGATATTATTCTCATTTTCTATGCGGCAGATTGAACAATGCCATAACATTTAGTCATTTAATATCGACATGACAATATTTCATATAGAGATGGGTTCAAGTTACACCTGGTGTAACTTCTTAAGAGTTACATCTTTTTTGTATCGTAGATTTCTAATAGATCCACGGTTGAAAAAGTAGCATTAAATGATTGAGGATTTCCACCTTATTTACTTAATTAATAACAGATTTTCTCTATCTTCATTTATTATTTTCCATAGACCTCCTTAGGTGTTGTTTAACTGCGCCCCTTTCTTCCTTTAAAAAAAAAAAAAAAAAAAAAAAAAAAAAAAAAAAAAAAAAACATTGTACTACCAAGTCACACCAACCTCTTTCTTCTTCTTCCCGCTCAGGATGGAATTAGGCCAAATCTATTTCAATTAGCAGAATATTGTAGACATTATACATAATACGTATTTCATTTATAATTAGAAGGCGTTGTAATGAAAATATCCCTTGCCTATAACTCTTGTATCAAGGAGTATATATGGTTCAAATATTTCTTAACCACAAAAATGAATTCAACACGGTGATAGTAAAATAGGCCAAATTTATCATGTTAGATGTTAACTACCTGAATCAAGCAAGCCCATTCATTACCAATCTGATTATTACATGCTTTTCATAACTGTATGAACATCGATCCACCAATTTTTTCAATTAACCAAATGGATACCTCTTTGTAGATTCTGGTCATCATTTATTTTCAACATTATAATAAAACATATATATATATATATATATATATATATATGTTCACTTCTTTATTTT
The DNA here is from genome assembly GCF_001633185.2 of Quercus lobata. Classification (NCBI taxonomy): domain Eukaryota; kingdom Viridiplantae; phylum Streptophyta; class Magnoliopsida; order Fagales; family Fagaceae; genus Quercus; species Quercus lobata. Next base: position 74,285,877 of record NC_044908.1, read on the forward strand.
ATTTTGTGATCTCACATCCGCCCTATCTTCAATAGATTTGAGTTTTGTCATGTGTTTTTGGTATAATGTGTTGAAACTGGAAACCACAAGGCTCTTGCTCATTTTGTGAATTGTTTAGGGGTAGTTCTGGCAGACTAAGTGTACTTATAAAATCACAAACTATAGTATATCTTTAGATCTTACTCACCGGTACCCAAGGATTTTGAGAGAAGAAAAATTTGAACTTTTTTAGTCCTTGTTTTTTGCCTAGATTCATATATATCTAGTAATTTTAGGAAGAAAGAGACACAATTAAAGACCCAATGAAGTTTATGAAAAGTAATAAATGAGGATAGAGAAAATCTGTTATTAATTAAGTAAATAAGGTGGAAATCCTTAATCATTTAATTCTACTTTTTCAACCGTTGGATCTATTAGAAATCTACGGTACAAAAAAGGTGTAACTTAAACCCATCTCATATATATATTTTTATTTAAGTTACAAAAAAGGTGCACGTTCATAGGCTTATCTGAGTTTAAGGTGGGGTTTTGATACGCGTAGTGTTTGTGTGTTTCCTGCGTTTTCACCTTTTTTTTTTTTTTTTTTTTCCTAGTGCAGCACCCATTTCAGGGGACAACGGCTATTGTTCATAAACAGTAGCCGCAACTTTTGACTATTTTAACCCACAAATCTCACTTTTCATTAAAAATGGGTCCCACGATACTATTTACACATTTAAAAATTATTTTACTATAGTATTTTTAGTTTTCAATTTCAGTAAAATAAGTTCTATCCAAACGGACCCTAAAAGTCAATTTTTTGTTTAAGCTAGCCTAAATATTGTTGCTTACTTCAATGTCTCCTGCACAGTGGCCCACCAAGAGTTGAACACTTGGTTGTCTTTTAAGAAGGGCCTATTCTAGAATATATCTGTAAGAGAAAATGTTCTGTCCGGATCTGGCAGAAAATGGGTTATTTACGCCACCAATCAAGAGCTGCTACACCGTATATTCAATGAGGCTTCAGTATGCTCTATCACACAAGATTGTAGCTCAAATAAAACCTAAATCATCAAACACGGAAGCCCTTAACTGGAGAAACAGGAATTTTATTTCCAAATAATATTAAATATTAAAAAATTTAGTTAGTTGACCTGTTTCAAAACAATGTTGAAAACTAGCATCTCGAGTGTTTAAAACTCGAGTTCCAAGATAAAAATCGAGTTTATAAGTCTCAATTTGTGGAAATCGAGTTTTCAACACTCAAGTTTCACTTCTTCTTCCTTAGTGTTAGATCATTCTTATTCTTCGTTCTTCGACGGCAGATCTTCGTTCTTTCTCTTCAGATCAGATAGCCTCTTCAAATCACCTCTTCAGATCAAATCGTTCTTCCTTCGACGGCAGATCTTCGTTCTTCAGATCAGATCGTGTTTCCTCTTCAGATCGTGCCGCTTCAAATTGTTCTTCGTTCTTTAGATCAGATCGTTCGTTCTTCGTTCTTCAGATCGGATCGATCGTTCGTTCTTCGTTCTTCGTTCTTCAGATCAGATCGATCGTTCATTCTTTGTTCTTCAGATCAGATCGGGCTTTCTCTTCAGATCGTTCTTCCTCTGATTTGGTTCAGATATCCAAGTATTTGAAACTCGAGTCTCTAAGACTCGAGATCTATAGTTTGATATAGAGTCTGTGAAACTCGAGATGCTAGTTTCCAACTTACTTTCCGAAGCATCTTAACTTACGATATACTCCCTCTTCACTATGCTATTCTGCACATTCCCTCGAGAAACAGCACTAGCAGTTAGCACCAACGCCTCCTCTCCTCTGACCAACGGAGCTCCTCCCTGCCACGGTGTCATTCTGAGCCGGCGCCCACGCACCCAAATACTGCGTGGACAACCAGGTGACGATCTAGTTCGACGGTTGGACAACCAATTCCTGGATCAGTTACTCCCTTTCCCTTCTCGATTGTTTCCTCGTCTTCACCTTTTACTCAAGCTCGTCTCCGCTGCCAAAGCCTCCAATCCTCCTAAACCCCAGATCAAGGACCCTTTGCTGTAGCAAGGCGACAGAAAGACCGCCGGGTCCAAGGGGTTCGCCGTGAGGTTCGCCGGAGCCGCCCTGTTCGTGGCTATTGTGCTTGGTCTCGTAGTTGGTTACTTGGTTTTCAGGAGTGGAGATGAGGATGTTGCTACGCTTGTCGTTGATAACCCTTGTGCTTGTTCTTAGATCATAAGAATTATTAAAATCCAATCATTTCCAATTTCTGTTTTTTTCTTTTTTCTTTTTGGATTTTTTTGGGGGGTTTTTACTTTTAATTTGACGTCCAACGTCTTTTTTTGTAAATATGTAATTCTGCTTATGAAACAAAATTGTTGTCTGTCTTTTCTTAAATTTGTGCTTGTGTTCTATTATTTTTTTGGTTCTGTGTTTGGGTGAGGAAGGACGTTGTTAGCTACAACCCATGAAAATAGCGAAATTTGACATCTGAAAATATTGTGTGGGCGCTGGCTCAGAATGACGCCGTCACGGCTCTAGTGGCGGGGAGGAGCTCCATTGGTCAGAGGAGAGGAGGCGTTGGTGCTGGTGCTGTTTCTCCAGGTAAGGGCTTCCGTGTTTGATGATTTGGGATTTATTTGAGCTACAATCATGTGTGATAGAGTGTACTGAGGTCTCATTGAATATCTGACATGGCAGCTCTTGATTGGTGGCGTAAATAACCCCTTTTCTACTAGCTCCGGACTGTAAGGTTGAATTTAATCAACCATGTGTTGGCTTTATTCCATGACAAATTTTCTTGTAATACAGCACTTAGAAACCCTGTATTTAGGTGGGAATTATGTAAGGGTAGTGTGTGAGAGAGTGTGAAGAAATGCTCAAGACTGTGCAGTGAAGCAGGGACTCGCGGGAGGCTCGCGGCTTGCAAGCCGCCAAAAGTTGCACACGTGCAAAGCATGCAGGGGAGCTGAACAGTCATGCCAGCTAGAGCACTACAGGACAAAAATCTAGACTGGCCACTTAGTTAGCTCGCGGCTTGAACTCGCGACTCAGTCAAGTCTCGAGGTCAAGTCGCCAGCCAGCCCTATTTTGGAAAAACTGATTCTTCGCATTCCATTCTCACACCAGTATAAATACCTCTCATTCCCACAAAATATGTGTGGCTATTCAGAAAGAAAAACCCTAAGAGAGGTTTCTTCAAAACACCCATCCAATTAGAGAGAGCTACTCATTCTTAGAGAGAAATCTTTGTAGTCTCTTCTCATTCCCTCTCTCATTGTCATACCTATTGAGAGGAGATTTCTATCCAAACACTACCCACACCCATTTAGAGTGTTGAGTGTTTTTGGAACTTTGGAAAGTATTGGAAGATGCCAAGGATGGCGGATGCTATGGATTATAGCAGAATCCGATAAGCTAGAAAAGAAAAAAGTTCGATGCAACCTCGTTGGAGCAAGAAGCTTGGAGGGCTTAGGTACATCGGGTAGATTAGGCTTGGAGGGTCTATTGCTGTTCATGTATCTCAACTACATTTTCTAGTGGATTATTGACCGCTTGGAGGGCGGCGGAGAGGTTTTACGCCGAGGGCTTCGGTTTCCTCTTCGATAACACATCGTGTGTTGTCCTTGTATTTGCATCTCTCTTCCCTTAATCTTTGCCTTTTATTTTCTGCTATGGATGTGATTTTAATTGGCTTAGATTGTTTACCAATTCTGTTTATAGCTTGTGTTCATTTTCCGCACACTTAGTGTTTGTCATAAAGCTTGAATTGGTTGTTTTGTAATTGGGGGTCTAAGCGTTCAAGGGTGTTTTATACACTATTTGAACTTTCACGGACAGAACGTTTTCTCTATCTGTAAAGCTTAAGATCTTTCTCCTCTGTGAGTGCTGCTCTTTCTTCTCATCACTTTTGAAATTTTGGTACGCTGTATGATATTTGATTCTATCAAAATATTTTAGGATGAAGTGATAAATAGAGAATTTCATTGTTTGAAAGTTTGTTGCAGATCTCATCCATTTCGGAGCTATATTTTATGCCCTAGTATGTCCAGAGCCTCCTCCAAGTGCCACTTCTGTGCAAATTAGGATATTTGAAGAAGTTACAGCTTCATTGGTACTGAGAAATAGAGCTTCCATCAGAGGGAAACCAATATGAGAAGCAGAGAAAAGTTTTAGGATAACTCATGTAGACCAGTTTGAGAGTGCGTGGGAGATTTTAAGATCGTGAAAAGATGCGGGTTTGATGATTTTGATGTGTATACTTTCAGAATCATACTTGAGGGAGTTGCTTGTGCTCACCAGCTTGATCTTGAGCAACAAGTGCATTCCATGATTTTCAAGATGGGTTATGTTGGAAATGTTTATTCCTGTACTGCTCTTCTGGACATGTATGCAAAGTGTGAGAGAGTTGAGGTTGCATATGTCGTTTTCAGAGCATACCTGAGCGTAATTCTGTCTCATGGAATGCGCTTATAGATGGTAATGTTCTGCATTCTGGCTTTTAGATTGTATTGAGCGGGATGGTGTCAAGGTTATGATGGTACATTTTCTCCGGTTTTGATGCTGTTTGATGATGCTGAGTTTTATAAATTAACGATGCAAATTCATTGCAAAATTGTAAAACATTGGCTGGTATTTCATAATACTGTGTGCAATTCCCTAATCGCTTCATATTTAGAGTGTGGGTCTATAGATGATGCCTAAGAGTGTTTGATGGAGCTGTTGATACCCGAGATTTGGTGACATGGAATTCCTTGCTTGCTACTTACCTTGTACACAATAAAGAAGCAATTGCATTTAAACTCTTTATGGATATGCGAATGTTTTTTGCATTTAGCCTTAAATTTGTAACAATTTCGTTAATGGTCACGTTTTCAAAACAATCCGGAAAAATAGCATCTCAAGCCTAAAAGAATCGAGTTCTATGTGCTAGCAGAGCTGAGGTGGATTTAAAATCCACGTGGAACTCTAGTTTTAGACACTCGAGTTCCGTTTCTTCATTTTCTCCTTCTTTTCTCTCGTTCTCCCTGTTCTTCCCTTTCTCCTTGTACCTCACCCACGGATTCATAAAATCTTGGCACCGGAGTAAAAACCTAAACCTAAAAATCATGATCTCGGCACCGGAGTGGCTCCCTTAGCTTGGGTTTGTTGATCTTGGCACCAAAGCAGCTTGGGTTTGATGTTTCTCTCTTGTATTGTTGTTTGGTTTTGTTGTTTTTTGGGTTTGTTGTTTTCGAAAGTGGGTTTGGGGTTTTGAGAGTTAGAGAGATCGATTAGATGTGAAACTACTGAATGAGGTAGTGGTGGTGATCGGAGAAGGAGGGCTAGGGAGATTTGGCCATGGTAGTCCGAAGTGAACAGGGAGAACGAAGAGGGAAAAAGAGAAGGAAGAAACGAAACTTGAGTGTCTAAAACTCAAGTTCCACGTGGATTTTAAATCCACCTCAGCTCTGCCAGCACATATAATTCGAGTCTTTTAGGCTTGAGTTGCTACAGTGAACACGAGTCTAAGAGACATGAGATGCTATTTTTTGGATTGTTTTGGAAATGTGACCACTAACAAAATTGTGTGGCAAAATCATGCTAATCTACAAATTACCTCTGCATATGCAAGGGTTTGGACTCGAACCAGATGTCTATACACTAGTGTCATTTAGTGCTTGTTTTGATGAAGCACATAAAAAACCATGGGAAATCCTTCTATGGATTGGTAATAGAAAGGGGATTGGAAAAATCAGTACCAATATATAATGCATTAATATCTATGTAATGGTGCATGTTGGATTCAAAATTTTCTAGGTTTGATTATTTGTTGCAAATCAACTTTTTGATTGTGTTAGAATTTGTTGAGTTTGATCACGAGTGGTTTGGTATGTCTTCATTTGGTTTTGATCATGATTTTGTATGTATTTTCGCATGTTTGGTTGCTAAAAAAAATGCAAGAAAAGAAAAGCCAAACAAGTTCTCTAGGGAAGAACTTTCGGAAAAATAATGAAAAGCCAAAAAAAAGAGAGAGGTTATTTTAATTAGATTGAAGGTTTGTTTGTTTGTTTGTTTGTTTGTTTTTTTTTTTTTTTTTTTTTTTTTTTAATTTTCTAAAGTGACTTTTTTTATTTATTAAAATTTTGATGTGAGATTTAAAAAAAGTGAAATAAATTATTATTATTATTATTATTATTATTTTATTAGTCATGTTTGCATCTAACGTGCCAGTAGGGTAAGTAGTATGTCATGTAGACTATTTCCATTAGTATGATAATAGTAAGGATTAAATTGAAAGCGATTTTTCAATTTTTAGAGACCAAAATAGGAGCTCAAAAAACTTGGGGGACCAAAATGGAAAATGACTGAAAATGTGAGGATCAAAAATTTTTTCGCCTAAAACAAACATAAACATAAATATAAATAAATGTATTATTAAATAATAAAAAAAAACTAAGCATTAAGTATTATGAGTGAATAGATAATTGGATTTGTATGTTTTCATTTTTTTTGTTGTTGAAGGTTGTATGTTTTCATTGAAATTAATTATAGAATAATTAATTGGATTTATCATTAATAAGATTATGGTTAACTATGACCCCTCTAAAGAATTTTTTTGGCTCTGCCATTGATTCACAACACAACTTTTAACGTCAATCACAATATCATTTTCTACATTATTAATTCAGAAAATTTTCAATTACAAAAGAAAACACATAATGATTGATAATAAAAACAATGTAAATTTTTTTTTTTATTTTTTTATTTTTTTTTTTTTTATTTTATAAATGATAGTTGAATTGACTCACAGTACACAATATCGTCAAACACATGTTACAAAAGAAAACACATAATGATTGATAATAAAAACAATGTAATTTTTTTTTATCGTCAAACACATGTTTTATGTCCAATCAAAAAGGGAGGAAATTTGAGGGGATGAAGGGACGTTTAGCACACGCACGTTTGTATTATGTTATTTATTAGTATTTTATGTTAACTCGCCCGTCTGTAAACCAACGTTATAATGATTCTGAAAGATATTATTGATAAAATAATAAACGATATTTTTTTAACAATAGTTTCTAAGATTGTTTTTATTAAATCGGTGTGTTCCAAACTGGGATGTTGTTCTAGGTCAGTATTTTCAAAAAATGATGATATAATGAGAATTAAAAAAAAAAAAAATTAAAGCGACAAAAGGTATAATGGAAAATAGAAATTAATAATTGTATAATGGATCTCTTATACTTGTAAATATACAAAATTTTTGAATGTTTCAAACAATTGATTTCTATCTACTTTTATATGAAACCAGATCTGCAAAAGGGGAAGAAGAAAAAGTGTAACTAGCTTTTGTGAATGGAATAACTTGTATTGCAATATCAATAATAAACCAAGTTAACTTTTTTAAATAATAATTAAAAAAATAAAACTTATGAACAAAGAAACCACTAATATATTTATGTTAATATTCATGCATGTCCTTGTATGTCTATGTATATGGGTAAAAAACAATATTATTGTGAAAAATATAACAATAAACGTCAATATAAATGTAAATGTATACATAAACATGAACATAAACAAATATGTAGTAAAATAATAAAAAGGAAAACCAACCATTAAATATTATGAGTGAATAGATAATTGGATTGCTATGTTTTTATTGAAATCTACATATTAATCTACTTAAGGCATTTGGTAAATCTCTAAATATATATATATATATATATATATATATATATATATATATATATTTATATATAAACGATTATAGTTAGTCATGGGCCCTCCAAAGAAGATTGAAAATTTTTTACTAATACCCTCGCAAAATATTTAGACCCCAAAATAAATTTTTACAACTTAATCACTTTTAACCCTAATCTAGCAATTAGTCCAAATATGTGTGATTAGCCAAATTTTATATTGCATGCATATAAAATATAAACGAAAGCATATTAAGAACAATGTAAATATGCTGAAAAGAAATCATACCACACTTAAACACCAAGACACATTTAAGAAGAGAAAAACTTGATCACTCGAGCAAAAAAAGCCTCTTTGTCAAATCCAGTGTCAGAAAACTCCACTAGTATGAATAATTGCAACATAATGATGACTATAAACCCTTCAAGTCTATATTCTCTTTAACCCTTGAGCCCTCCAATCCCTAGCTCGCAACAGACTTTCTTGAATTAATTCTTTAATTCTTTGGAGTACAATGTGAACAACAGTTGCATGTGCTGAAATAATATTATGCTTTGCTACAAAGGGCTCCCTCTTTGAATAACCTTGAGTACAATTTCCTATGGTAGCATTTGGCTTAGGAAAATCTATATTACTCCTAACATTTAGATTCCAGGGAATGTGATACTTGACAATTTGGATGCTTGAGAATGCAACTATTTTTATGTTTGGTTTACTTATGAATTTAATAAGAATCCTTAGTATATGAGATACTTATATTTGATTTACATCATGCAATCTTAAAAGAATTATTTACGGGAAACAAAATATAAACTATAAATCATGGAAAATTCAATAAAATTATGGTATAACATTTTCTAAATGACATATATTATACAAAAATAATTGTTCAAATTATCAATTTATAATAATTATTATATTTTAATTTTATTTCTATTGGTTAAAGGGTAAAGAGGAATGGGCAAACTTGTTTGTTTATAATTTTTCCAAGCATAGGAACATAGATACCCATTTTTTTAGAAGGGAATCTACATTCCTATAAAAAGGGGTTGATTAGGAATTCAGATTCCCCAAGTATCTCTTTCTCATGTGTGATTTGCAACTAAACATGCAACTATTTCAATATTCTCGAGAATCCTAAAAGATTACCTCATACCAAATACCACCTCGGTATTAGGCATCCACATACCCCAATATCATTTGGCAATTTGGCTCATTGAAGGTAGCCCAGTACTTGACCCGATCTATGAAGAACTTTAAATAGATTTCAGCAAAATATTCAAAATCCTCCTTGGGAAAAGGAAGTGTAGTATGTTACAATGCTTCGTATAAAAAAAGGGGTCATGTTAACTGATGTTCTTAAAGCAATTATTAATAAACATTTTAGGAAAATTTTGATATAATTTTTATGAGAAATAGAAAAACCTGCCAAACATTAATTGGGTTTTTTTTTTTATTATTATTTTTTTAATAAAACTTTCTTAAAATGATTTATTAACAAATGCCCTCACAACATTCATTTACATTTCCCATAAAAAATAGGAATAATTGCAATAAACCTATCTTCAAAATTCCTAACAACAATTACAAGAATTTAACAAAATCAAACAAAAAAACACAAAAAAACCAAGCACTTAGCAAAAATTGAATTAAACCCAAACCAAGAAAACCTTTAGCAAACGATGCACTCTACACACACACACACAAAATAATAATAATAATAATAAAGAAAACCCTTGAGCCGGAGCTGAAACCACTACATGCAATCAACAGCAAAGCTACCCCTCTTGACTCTATGTCCTAGTTCCGTCCGTACTACATATTGGATTACTGCAATTACTCCCAAAAAAATATTGTGATATTAAATGGTTGGATTCCTGTAGATTTCATAATTAAGAAATAGAGACATGCATAATGCAGTGTTAAAAGTGATAATTTTATGTGCAGCAAGTAAACGATAGCAACTTTACGAAGACAAATTGTTGTGCATAGACGTCGACGCAGAGTTGTATTGCTCACAAACTGTTCGAGGAAATGCCTCTGAGAGACACTCTCTCTTGGAATACAATGATAGCTGGTATGTATACAATGGGAACTTCAAGACTGCGTGGAAGATTCTAAGAATCATGAACAAATATGGGCTTGATGATTTTGATGGGTATACTTTTGGAAGCATAATTAAGAGACTTACTTGTTCTTACCTGCTTCACCTTGGACAACAATTGCATTCTATGAATGTCAATATGGGTTATGTTGAAAATGTTTATTCCTGTAGTGCTTTATTCTGGACATGTGTGAGAGAGTTGAGGATGTATATGTCGTGTTTCAGAGCTTACCAGAGCGTAATTCTGTCTTTATGCTCAACTGGGTGATTGTTAGATTGTATGGAGTAGGAAGGTGTCAAAATTGATGATGGCACATTTGCTCCGCATTTGATGTTGCTTGATGATGCTGAGTTTTACAAGTTAACAATGCAAATTCATTGTAAAATTGTAAAACATTGGCTGGTATTTCCTAATACTGTGTGCAATGCCTTAATCACTTCATATTCAGAGTGTGGATCTATAGAAGATGCCAAAAAAGTGATTCATGGTGCTGTTCATACCCGAGATTGGTGACATGGAATTCCTTGCTTGCTACTTACTGTGTACACAATAAAGAAGCAATTGCATTTAAACTCGTCATGGATAGGCAAGGGTTTGGACTTGAACTAGACGTCTATACTTACACTAGTGTCATTAGTGCCTGTTTTGATGAAGCACATATAAAACATGGGAAATCCTTGCATGGATTGGTAATAAAAAGGGGATTGGAAAAATCAGTACCAATATCTAATGCATTAATATCTATGTATCTCAAGTCTAAGAACAGACGCATGGAAGACGCATTGCTCATTTTTGACACCATGGAATTGAAGGATCGTGATTCATGGAACCCAATTTTGACTGGATTTTTGCAACTTGGGTTCAAGATGCCCGGAAATTCTTGGGGCATGTGCTTTGCTTTTGGCTTCTGACAAATAGTGGGAACTAATAGTGCAGGAAACCAGGGACCTATAGTTTTTTTTTTTTTTTGATAGGACACGGACCTATAGTTGAATTCAAACAATGCAGCTCTTTTGTTGAATGTGAGTGAGAGTATGTTTTTCTTGAAGGACTTCAATCCTTTGGCAGGAATTCGGGCATCAACCCTGGCATATTAATAGCTGCTACGCACTATCAAATATCTGGCTATGCTAGGACTGCAGCTTGGATAGTGTTAGGTGTGTAAGCCTGAGTTTGTACAAGGGATCTCTTGCTAGTAGAGCTTAGTTGTTTGCTGTGGCCCAGGTGATCTATACAGCAGAGTTCAGTCTCTATTTGGTTGTACACAGGATTTTTGCCTTGAGTTTGGGAAGTAAAAGTATGCATCATTGCAGGTGTGTGGCAGGTGTAGTATAGTGCAGGGATGCCGTCATCCTGTGAGAATTTGTTGTTGTTTATCTTAGGAACTGTACTTTTTGCCTGGCTGAGCTATTGTGTATTGAATTGGTGTGTGCATAGTTGTATGCTATTATCACTTGGTTGTATGGTCTGCTAGACCTGTGTGTTTGAAACAAAAATTCTTGCTGATTCACTTAAAAAAAAAAGAAAAAGAAGTTTTTTTGAATTACTAAGGAGTGCCTGCTCATAGGCTTTGCTGACTCAAAGACTCAATTTTTTTGTTAAAGCTACGCTGAATATTGTTGGTTGCTTCCATGTCCCCTGCACAGTGGCCCACCAAGAGTTGAACACTGGGTTGTCTTAGAAGGGCCTGGTCTAGAATATATCGGTATAGCTCTGGATCTTCCTCCTCTGTGAGTGCTGCTCTTTCTTCTCATCAGTTTAGAATTGTTGGTATGCTGTATGATCTTTCATTCTCCTAGAATTTTTCAGGATGAAGTGATAAATAGATGATTTCATTGTTTGAAAGTTTGCTGCAGATCTCATCCGTCTTGGAGCTATATTTTATGCCATCATATGTCCAAAGCCTCCTCCATGTGCAACTTCTGAGCAAATTAGGATATTTGAAGAAGTTATAGCTACGTTGGTACTGAGAAATAGAGCTTCCATCAGAGGAAACAGTATGAGAAGCACTGAACACTTTTAGGATAACTCATGTAGACCAGTTTATTGAAGCTGGAACATAATTACAAGTGCATGTACACCCAAAACCCTTCACAATGTAAAACATAATGTTGATAGAGTTTATTAACATTTTTACTAGCATGGTGCTTGTTGAATTTAAATTTTAATCAGGTGCTATGCAATTGACTGGAAATCAAGAATTATAGGTGTGACTGAGTGCTATGTGGTTTTAGACAAACCTGCTGGCACAATAATTTCTCAATTGTATCTGATCTGACCTCACAAAAATTTGTGCCTCAAATGAATTGATGTTTTGTAAAATTACTTGGATAACTGTAAATACTAGAGGTGCATAGTTTGGTTGTCATTTCAATGCTATATATATATATGTGTGTGTGTTCACTTTTTTATACATTATTTACAATATTTAAAAAAGGCAATCCAAACTGGCTATTTTTTACGGAGAACGTTTGCATCACATACCCAATACCTCTTTGCTCATTGAGAATTTTCACATCAAACCTTGCTCAGTGTTCCTCGCAAAGGAAACCCAAAATCAAAACGACAGCCCCCATTATGCCCTAATTACCCCTCATCTTGTGAAAATCGTAGTTTGTGTGATTTGCACCTTCGACATGAATTGCATTTCCATCCTTCCCATGAATTACAAGTTCACCCACATCATTGCATTCTGTACTATGAATATGCATCATAGTTTAAGATCTCCTTACTTAAAAAAAGGGACATATATATATACGCGCGCACACACACACATATGCATATTGTATTCTCATGGTATTTTAGAACATGCATTAATAACAAGAGAGAGAAGAAAAAGGGAACTAACATGCAGGGTGGATAAATGGAAGATTAAATGCAGTGAAGATCCTCAAAATTGCCGAGCACATAGTAGAAACATGCAGAAACTCAATGATGAATGGAAAATGATCATCTATCCCATCATTGATATGCACTTTATGTGGTCTACAAACTTAATTTTTGAAACAACCAACACAACTTTAGCCAAACAAGCTTGTACATGTGATTTCAAAGTGAAGGATGTAGAGAATGTTTTGGATATATGCTAGTAAACAGCAAACTTTTCTTTTCCTCCAGGTGAACAACATATGGCCATGTTTTTCACTTTTTCTTTTTTGGTATCAAAACATTGAGAAATAAGATATTTAATTAATACTGGAACTGTTCCTGATCACTCTTTGGTTTTATGGGATTGATCGTATGCTTTGCAATGAACTGTTTGTACCAACTTGCTGATAATTTTGGGGTTCTCTTCAGCGTGGTATAGTCAACATGGTGGATTCCGAACCTTATTGTATATCCAAAATTCCACTCAAAGTTGTCAAGCAAGGACCAGGTAAAGTAACCCCTCACATCTGCTCCTTTCCTGATCACAAAGAGAGAGAGAGAGAGAATCATAAGAATTTGATTGTCTTAAATACTCGTCTAGTAACGGAGCATTGTTATGAAATTATATATTGCCTATCCAAAGTACATCTCAGTTTAACTCAAAACGTAATTGCAAAGGAATAATCTGATTGCCTCTCCAAGTGTAACACTTGACCGGGACAATACCATTTCAAGTCAAAGTAGAAAAACTGAAAATGTACTTAGACCTCTTTTGTGGTAGTGCACCACAACTTTGTTAAGATCAATGAAATTATTGTGCAGACTAATTAGCATTGATGGGAAGGGGACATAACAAATCAAAGATCATTAATGTGGCGCCTCCCTCTTTTGTTCTATGGGATGCTGTGCATAGGTTGTATATAAACCCGGATTTGTAAGATAGTGCTAGTTTATTGATAATATAAGTTGAAAAAATGCCTAATATTGTGGCTATATTCTTACCTTACTGCTCTCAAGAGTGCATCTAAGTAGTGGTCCATGTACTCTACTCTTTTAACATCGTGGTGAAGCTCTTCTACGGTGATATTTGGATTGTCCTCCTCGCCATACCCTACAAGATCCGTGACTTAAATTTCTGTAAAAGTTAAAAAATATGCAGAAACCACCAAGGAGATTATTAGCCTTTTGCTTACCATTTTCTGTAATGAACATGGGTATGTTATTGTATCTGTCCATTACATAGGTAACCATTTTCTCCATTCCCAGTGGGTAAACATTTAGCCATTCCAAATCAGTCTGTACAATCAAAAAGCTTCAGCAATGATTGACAAAGAGACACAAGACAAACCAGGGCTCTCTAATAGGAAAAATAAATATAGATGATCTAGGGTTATCACCCAGACCTACTTCGACTTTGCACTATGTGATAGAAAACCACTTGGAGTTATCACTTAGGGTTTACTTTTACTTATAGGCTTGCCAGAAAAATAAAAAATGAAAAACCTCTGACTTCACCACTGACTGACACATTAGTTTGTATGGCTTATGTTGTAAAGTTTGTGGTATCCCTAACATCACTCTTGTTATAAAGTTGAAGTTTCGTACAGGTTCTCCAATGTGCATGCCATCTTTCTGTGAACTTTGTCGGTAATAACCTTCTGTCTTGGTCACCCCTGGTCCAGGTTCACATATGGAGGAAATGCAGTCTTGGACGTAGTAACTGGTGTACTGGTTGATGCCAATAAAATCCAATCCATTCTTTAGCATTTCCCTATCATTGTTTGAAAATTCTGGCAAGATAGATCCTAGAATTTCTTTCATCTCTGCTGGATAATCTCTGAATATTATTGGGTCCAAGAACCTGCATTAAAATTGATTCAAGATTCATGATATGCCAACCACATTTGAACGTTTGTGCCTATTTGACACATAAAATGTGAAATTCAGTGTCAATTTTACTATAAAAGTTTTACAAACTGATGTTATAATAAATGTGATTAGTGTCACTTCAATAACATAGTATATAAATGACTAAATGGTCTCAGAAAAAAAGAAAAAAAAAAGTGAAGGTTACATTTCTGTGATTGATGACACATCAATTTGTAAGGCTTATATAATCAAAATTTTAGTATTTTTAACATCACTCACATAAAAATATTGATGATTGACAAATGGATATTTACCAGTTCAAAAAGAAGGATTGGGCTCTTTCAGCTGCCAGCTTGTCTGGTGTGGAGTTGCTAATGGGTTCAAACCAGGCGGCATGTAAGACAATCCCAATGCTACCTTCTTGTTCTTTCTGGATGTTCATTGATCTAGTTAGCAAGCATACAATGTCTTTCGAGAGTGTTTTCTATTTTGGCATATAACTACTTCTTACTCTGTATAATCACTCCCTCTATATATAGTATGCTTCAAAAGTTCATACCAAAATACATAGTTAAGAATATTGTTAATTCAATGGAATAGTTTTTTCTTCTTTATTAGGAAAATTAGAGTTCAAAAGCCTTTCCCCATTGTACTATTGAATTGTTAAAAAAAAAAAATGTAAGTAGAAACACAGGCACTGTCCTGAGTTTTGATTTGGTCATTGTCCCTTAGAAATTATCCTAGCTATAAAATAATGTTAGTACCTGGAATTTTGTTCTATAATTTTGAACAGCAGCTGCATGTGCTAGAATAATATTATGGGCTGCTACAAAGGGCTCCCTCTCTGAATCCCCATGAGTACAATTTCCAAAGGGACCTGAGCAACGCGACGGTGGGAATTCACCTGTGCGGTACCCCATTATCACTTGGCAATTTGGCTCATTGAAGGTGGCCCAGTACTTGACCCTATCTCCGAAGAACTTAAAACAGATTTCAGCAAAATATGCAAATTCCTCCCTGGAAAATGGTGTGTAGCATGTTACAACATTCCATATCAATAAATCTAGTGATATAAAAATTGTTGATGTTACTTGTCTCAAATGGTGCATAATAAAGCTTGTATTAGTAGTGAGTTATGAGTCATGTGATAGTGATGTTCTTCTAATAACAATTTTTCATCTTAACATGTTGGGGAAAATTTGTCTCTAGCAATACTGTGTAATGTATAGCATAGTCAAAGATACACCAAACATAGAACTAGAACCCTATTTGTAAAATTTGTCATTCTTCTATTAAATAAAAATCTACCGATATATTCTACAAAATTACATAGGCTATTGATATCTGGTTTGCTTACTGTGATTTGGGACTGAGCCAACCTCCATACTTCTCCTCGAGTTCTTGAGGAATATCAAAATGGGTCAACGTTACAAATGGTTGGATTCCTGTAGATTGCACAATTAAGAATAGAAACATGCATAATACAGTGTTAAAGTGATAATTTTATGTGCAGCTTCACATTGGTGTTTATTCACCTGAATTTAGTTTGCAAAAAACTTGGTGCAATCAATCAGTCTTTAATACGCTAAAAACTAATCAAGATGGAAGTAAACCTTTATGTAGGAGACCATCAATAAGCTTGTTGTAGAAGTTAATGCCATCCAAATTGACATTTCCCAATTTCCCTTCTGAGAAAATTTAGAGAATTTTTCATGTTTACTTGCAAAAGTTCCAAGCACAAATTATGTTACATACATGCCAACAAAATAAATCTTACTAGGTAAAATTCTTGCCCATGAAATTGAGAACCGATAGCTGTTCACTCCGAGGGAAGTCATTAGATCTATGTCTTCCTGATGTCAACAATTCACCTTAAAATTTCTATAAATGACAACATTGCATAATTTAGTTTACTTGCACCATATAAAGACATCTCTTGCGACACACAGGATAAGATCTTCTCCCATTAATTACTCCAATCTCCTCTAATTTTTATTAGATGTAAGACATGGCATTTAAAAATCAAATAAATGTCATGCGTTGCATGTCCGACTAAAATGAGAGGGAATTTTAGGATTTAATTGGAATAGATCTTTTCCAAGTCATTAAACTTTGTCGGAAATGTATCTTAGGTAAGTTGAAATCAATTAATTAATCAAACTCACGTTGGTTTGGTACATATTTCAGGTCATGGTATTTACGAAAATCACTTCAACCTCATGTTGTAGGAATTATTTGGTAATTGGTATAGCTTTTCAAAAAGTGGCTTTTGTAAAATTTTGGAAGAAAAGAATTCTTTTTTACTCAACCGCGCTTATTATGTAATGGGCAGCTCCTGGGTCCTGACTATAATTATTCTAATTTCTACCAAATATTATGCATGGACCATTCAATTTTTATTTTTATTTTTTATTTTATTTTTTATTTTATTTTATTTTATTTTTTTATTTAAGATCAATAGACCATGCATTATGAAATTATAAAAAAACTGAAGGGGATGAAAAGGGACAAGTCACAAAGGTCATACTGGATAAAGATGATAATGATCCACAGCAACATCCCCATTGCTTCCATCAATTATGGTACCTGCAATTAAAATTATAGATTAACCTCTTAATCTCTTATTGAAATGGAATTAAGGACAACAAAATGTCGCATCCTATTTTGCCTAACTTGCGGTGCATGTAATGCCACCTCCACCAAGAGAGGACAAACTACTGATTTTACTAGCCTCATTCCATCATGTCCTAAACCTCCTCCACCAAGAGAGGACGAACGACTGATTTTACTAGCCTTGTTCCATCATGTCTTAAACCTCTACCAAGAGTGGATGAAAACGACTTATTAAAGAGGGAAAAATACTTTCTTCCCATCCTTTTCCTACCCTATCCTATCCCACTTATCTTGAAAAGGGACGAGGTACCCATGATATGGCTCTATCCTATTCCAATTAATGTCATCCTTAAATGGAATATACAAATAAGAAAAATAAAAATAAAATGGATAATATCTTTGTAATGAGTAAGTATTGTTTGTGTGGCCTCTAGATGATTTATAGTTTATTACTTGAATAGTAAAAGAAATGTTATCTTTAATCAGGGAAGTTAGGAATGTAACAAAACTTCACAGAAGATAATTTCACAACATTCCCAAATTAGCCAACCACCTCACAACATTACATGCAAAATAATTCTATAAGAATCTTTATGAATTACACATTATTGCAAGTGAGATTAAATTCATCAGTTATGCATTAAAATGCATGAAATTTTTTTTTAGAGAGTTTCAACCTATGGTGTTCGCTCCTGATAATAGCCCTTTATCATCAGACCAAAAAACCAATCAATTTTTGGTGTAGGTGGAGATTGAATCCCGGATCTCTTATATAACCATCAGAGATTTTACCCATTCAGCTAACTGGAACCCACAAATGCATGCAATTTAATTACATAGGTTTTACAAATTAATTCAAAAACTTATTATTTTGTTGATGTGTTACTAATTATATTCATTACCATGTCTGGTTTATAAATCTTTTGATAGTAAAATTGATAATAAATTTAGCATTTTCCTAAATTCATACTGAATTAGTCATATCATCTGAGCTTCATATTAGCACACTTGAGCTAAACTGAGAGGTCATATCACCTGGTTTGTGAGTGTAAACATCCCAATTGTTCAAACCTTTACCATCACTCAAGTAAGCGCCTTCGAACTGCAAGTGTACATGTAAGATTTTTCTGTATACATATCTTGTGTGTGTGTAAGATATATATATATATATATATATATATATATATATATATATCATCAAGCATTAATTGCAAGATATGAGTTTTTTTTTTTAAGTTTGTGTTTTCAGTGGTAATAGTATGCATGACTTGGAGAAATTAAGAAGTCTGAAAATATTGGCCAAAGAGTATTAGTATTTAGCAGTTTATAAAGGAAAACCTGATAAGAAGAGGAGGCAGTGCCAAAGAGAAAGTTTGTGGGGAATGGAGATTGAACCGTGCTCTTAAGAGCTTGGAGATCACATAATATTAAGAGAGGTAATAGGAACATCTCTAACAGAAAGAAAACCTTTTGAAGTAGTATTAGAATTCCCATATGGCAAAGAAATCCCCTGCTGGACTAATGCTATAACCAAATGGAATGGTTGATCAGTGTATATGCATTTACTACTAGGAGGAGGTATATGAGAAAGAGAGAGATATGGAAATCATGTAGCGTGAAAACATGTAATAGTGCTTAATTCTAATTGTTGCGCACATTTTTCACTGCCAAAAAATAATATAAAGCAAATTGAAAATCGATTATTCTATTTTCCATAAAGGGTTGCCGATTCCCCACTTAAAAAGAATTTAATTCTCCACTCTGCAACTCACTCAACAATATTCTTATTTGGCCATAGGATTGTTTGATTCCCCCCTTAAAAAGAAACTGATGCTCCACTTCTTGCTCTTCCTATAAACTTAAACTAGTAAATAAAATTGAAAGTTATAATTTACAAAGTTATGCATTTAAGTAATAATACTTTTACAAAAGTTGTACATCACCTCAAAATAGAGAGAAAATTAAGAACATGGTGCTTCGCAATACTTTTTGTTGCTGAGCAACTGATGCAAAATACAATAGCCCTACCACATTTTCCGAGAAGTTACTAGTATGCACTACTAAGTAAGATAAGAAACTCTAAATTCAAAAACGGTACCCTCTTTTACAACTAGGTAATATAGGTACCAAAAAGATAGTACTAGACTTTTGTAAAGAATGAGAATAAACTTTTCTAAACTATTAGACATTATATAGACTAGTGGTATGTCTCTCTAATAACTGGAAGAGAATTTATTTTAATTTTTTGGTAATTTGATAATTGGGGGTGGAGGATTTGAACACTGGAACATTTCTTTAATTGGAAACATTAAAAGATGCCGCGAATTGATTCACAAGACTCTAGAGTCTAGGCTGTAAAAAGAGAGTATTTGAATTTATTTCAATTAGATAATTAATTCATTTATCATGTACAATGCTAATGTTCTTCACTTGCAGGCTTTCAACTCTGAGGAGCATTTCATGGGATTTAGAGTTCAAGTGGATGGTGCATTTAGGAACCAAGAAAGTAATGTATGTGTAATATATATCATCTTTGTTACTAATACGAACTTGTTTTTATGGGAAAGTCTAATGGGTATGTAATTTTTCACAGGCAGGCTGCCAATTTTGAGGAGAACTCAATGAGATATAGAGCAGAAGCTGATAGTGCATAAAGTAGTCAACAAAGTAGTAGAACTTAGTTAATTCTAGCAACATAACTTTAGGGATGTTTTTATGACTTTTAGTTTCTTTTTGTTCATGATCTATGCCAAAAATTGTGATGGTATTGACAACTACTTAGGCAGGTATTTTGTGATGTAACTGCCCAAACTGTTAAGACAACAATTATTTTTTGGAGTTATTACCAACTGTTACAGTTAATTACCTAGGCAGAT
The DNA here is from genome assembly GCF_001633185.2 of Quercus lobata. Classification (NCBI taxonomy): domain Eukaryota; kingdom Viridiplantae; phylum Streptophyta; class Magnoliopsida; order Fagales; family Fagaceae; genus Quercus; species Quercus lobata. The sequence goes on from NC_044908.1 coordinate 74,305,873, forward strand.
ATTTTCTTATGTGATTGTCCAAACTGTTAAGAAAATAAATATTTTGTGGTATTATTGAACAGTGACTTATGTAATTGCCAATATTGTTAAGGCAACAAATATTTGGCAGGTATTATGACGAGAGTTGAATTTTTCTGCATCATATGCTAGAAATGTTCTTTACAGGGCTGAATTTGTCTTATATACAAGCTTTCAACATGTTCTTATTAAAATTACATTGCAAGAATTTTTATTTTTATTTTATGACGTTACAAACAATTGCTTAGGCAGGCATTCTGTGATGTTATTTGTAGAATTCATTTAAGTCACACTTTCATTCAAAAGAACTAAATTTATGCACTTCCCTGTTCTAAATAATGCATTTTATTGTTCTTTTCTACTTATTGTTGTTAGTTGTTTCTCTGGAATACACATAATAGATACCAGAGCATCCAACTGTACTACAAGAACTAGCATATAATTCAGATGTGCTCCCTACTATACACACTTTCATTCAAAAGAACTAGCCCTGCATTACAAGGTAAAATTCACATTACACCATGACATATCCTTACACATTTCTTCTCAAAAAAAAAAAAAAAAAATGTCATTACACATTATAAAATTAGGGCAAATGCATTCTTTTGTTAGTCCTAAATTGCATATCTGCGCTAAGTATGAAGATGGAAATAAAAAATATGCACATAGCGCATACATAGCACCATATATTCCCTTTCTTCCTTTGTTTCATCTCTGCGATATATCTTTTTCCTGCACTATTTTCTTCTCCCAGCCTTTTGATTGTCTTCTACATGTTAGCATTGATGTTATCTTCATTTCATTTGTTCATTTCTTCCAAATGTTGATTTTCCTGCAATACCTTCAGAATCTTTCTTACTAATCCATTCATATGATTGACAGCTAGACATTTTACCAAGATGTTATCTGTCACACTGTTTATTTACACAATAGATGGTCTCCAGTCTAGAATGAATTGACAGGGAGGAGACACTTAATATCCTTAAAAACATTTTTAAAAAATAATAAACATTCCAACTAAAGAAATTACCCTAGCTGAGGCATTCCCCAAGTTCAACTCCAATCCAATGAATTCAAATAAAACAGTTTAAAGAAATATGCTTACCTGAATCAGCAACTATAATATTCTACCGCAAGATACATAAGGGAAACAAAGAAAAGGAAGAATAGACAATCTATTAATTCAGATTTGTCTAAGTGTGAAAGATTTCTTGAAATAATTTTATTTTTACTTGTTTACATACCATACGGTCCATACATGCAAAACAGAAATTTATACAAAAAACTTTGGTACCATTTACTATACTTTTTTTTTTTTTAAAGAGGATCTCTAGTATATATCATTATTAAAAAAACAAAACAGAACATTGCACTAGTTACTTAGCAGATAGTCCCAAATTCAACTACCAATACAACATTACTCTTCGACGCATTGCCTTAAAGTATAGGTTTGGCTAAACAAGTTACTTCATTGTCTTATGACTCATATCAATTTAAGAATACATCCTTGACGATGCTAAAAATGGTCATCAGTCAAGGACCTGATCTAGGCCCTGGATGAGGTAATGTTCCCTAAAAAGATGAGAGAGAAAGGCACTGGAGTGGCGTTAGCCAATCTTTCTCCAATGACTAAATCAATAGAGTTCTCAATATCTTTTAGAGAATCAGAATGTAATTATGTGTTTGAATGTGCATACATTTCTCCTGGTGCTTGGGGGCTTAATTATAGCCTTAGCACAGCTGTTGGGAGCCTCATTATGAGTGTAACCATTGGCAATCTCTTAATGGCTCTTCTGGCTGCTTTGAGTAATGTATGTCTGAGCTTAAATGGAGGCGACCCTGTAATTTTAATACTCATCAGTCCTGTGGATGAACCTGTAATTTTAGTAGTCGTCAATCCTCTCTCTCTTTTTTCTTTTCTTTTTTTTTTCCTTTCTTTTTCAATTTTCAGAATATACTTGAACCAAGTATTTTATTTCACGGCTATTACAAGTTTAACACCATATAAAGACAACCCCAAGTAGTCATATCCTTTATTAAATCACTAGACAACATGTCTTTGTTCACCATCATCACTTACCCCCTTTGCTTTAATAAAGTTGAAAAGTTGAAAAATGTCCTGGTGAATGAATATACACACGCATGAACAAAGCAACAATTAAGCCGATACCCACAAGAACACACTGAAACTGAAACCCCAAAATCTGCTCAACTTACTCAAACGATTACTACGGCGCTACGACGAGTGTCTACTCTTTCTTTGAACTGGAGCCGTCGAGTATTGGCCTGGTGCAGCACCTCCTGGAGCGAACTCGCCGAGTACACCTCATGGAACTGAGCCACCTCTACCTCGATTTGTCTTCCCTCGAGTTAGGCTAGGGGTGGGTGGGGTTTGTATTCTGTGTTCTTCAATGGAGAGGGACGACATCGTTGGCTTCTTTTAATTTCTGGGTTTTTTTTTTTTTTTAATTAACATTAAAAAAAAAAATTAAATATTAAATTAAGGCCAGAACAGCATCGTTTTGGGCAGGTTAATGGCAGTAATGCATGGAATGTTAACGGATGAATGAATTGAGGAAGGTTAAAACTTAGAGAACTGATATTATAGAATGCAAACTTAGAATACTAGAATAAAAAGTGGTGAAATTTAGAGGATAAATATTGCATTTTAGCCTAATTTTAATTTTTTTTTTGAGAGAGTTTCTTATACATTTTACCAGTTGAGCTAACTGGAACCCACAGCCTAATTTTAATTGAATTCTTTAATTGAGATGATTTAAAATAACAAATAACTAGTCATTAACCTGTGCGATGCACAAGATTGTTAAATTTAAAATCACTTATATTTATAATAACAAAGATAAAACAAATGTGTGACTGCATTAAAGATAAATTAATATAAATGAATCTAAATGCTTAGAAAGGCTTTTAGAATAATTTCCCAACAATTGCAGAGACCAATTTGATACTGTTAAGGTCTAAAAAATAATAATTGTGACTTCTTAGGATCAAGCATGCTATCTACTATAGTCAAAACTTTAACATAAATATCATTCTAGAATCCCATCTATTCTTTTTATTCTTCTTAAACATGCACCTCTAAATTCTAATTAACATGGAATATGAGCTTAAAAGAAATCAAATATCAAAAAGAGCCTAATTAGCCCATCAAAAATAAACTAAAAGAAAAAAGAGAATACAACATAAAAGTAAAAGGATGGTAATTTTTTTTTTTTTATAAAAAAATCAAGGCAATGAGAGAATTTTATGCAAAATCTACATTCATTTTTGCACTAACAAATCTATACGACTTCATATTACATATAAATTAACGTTATTTTCTATTATAAATTATTACATATAAATAAACCTCATTACATAAATATATTTTACACTTATATGATTTTGGATATCATTCACCTAACAATCGTCACCCAAGCATCCTCTTTCTAGAGTCCCATCTCTTTTCTTTAAACCTACGTATGAACAATTTTAAGTGAAATAGTTTCAGCCAATGATTTTGAGTAAATAAAAGTCACTTTTGCCCAAATCTAAGTGCCCTTTTTTTCTCGTTTTGGAGTGTGGGTGGGTTTTTCCTTTTGTAATTGCATGCTCTTACTATGCAAAACCAAAAACAAAAGATCCTAGAGTTTCTTATGTTTCAACATCTTATAGCCTTACACATCATCAAACACCATCAACAGAAGATGTTAATTCTGTGAAGCAATGTGAAAAAGAGTTGGAAGACATTATCTGGCGAATTGACTAAAGCCATTCTGTTCATATATTCAATGCATGCATGTGTGCAAAATAAAAAATAAGTTTTGTTTTCTTTGCTCACCATGACCAATATATATCAATCCTAATTGAGCACGTATGAGTTCAAAATAAAGATAGTAGTTTCGATTTTTATCTACAGTGATTTTTCACTTTCATCAACCAAGACCATTCGTTATAATGAAGAGCTACGTCATTGTAGAGTTTATATATGGTATAGAATACGAGTAATGGCAATTGACAACACAGCCACATGCATCTTATTTCATTCATATATACTTTAGTTCATCTTATTCGTTCAAGTCAAAATTTACTTCTCAAAGCAATGAAGGACACCAGTAAACTTAATCCAAAAGTTCAAACTCTGAATCTAAGTATCATGAATAACCTAAACCTAAAACAATAAATTATCCATGAAAACTGAACAAATTGTGGGTAGAATCTTAAGCATTCAAAAGCATCAATCATTGCTTGGTATAATAGATATATAGAATCAAAATGTCCCTAAACTTTATCAAAATTTTGTTTTTCATCCCTGAACTTTAAGGAGTTCATTTTTTGTCACTAAACTATTGAAAAGTTCATTTTTCATCCCTAAACTATTGAAAATGTTTTATTTATGTCCTTAAACTTTACTTTTCATCCCTAAATTATTGAAATCAGTTCCTTTTTCATCCTTATTTTTGTCTCTAAACCATTAAAAAAAAAAACTCGTTACAAAGTTTAGGATGAAAAAAGAACTTTTTAAAGTTTAGGGACGAAAAACAAATTTTTGTCAAAGTTTAGGGATCAAAATAGTATTTTACCCAATCAAAATTCATGGCTATGTATAGTAGATTGCTTTATAGTTCCTATGCTACAATAAATTCCATGATAATTGTTATGCCAATTCTTTGAAGATAAAAAATCTCACCAAAGTGTACTTATAGGAACTTGTTTGGACTCGTCAACTTCATAAGGTCGAAGATGTGAAACACAATTTATACATTATAAATAAATTGAAACTAAATAAAACTCACCAACATTCACCTTTTCATACTGGAAAACCTATCAGCATCAACTACTGCAGTTGGCTTTGATGCTCCAACAACCATTATATAGTCCTCGAACATCATTCCAAATTTAGAGGTTAGAGCAAATGGCTAATAATTTACAAAGGGGCATAACAATCTCATAAAATCATAACAGTACATTGAAAAATATAAACAAAAAAATAAAAAGCCTACCTATTATGACCCACAGCCTCAATTCTCCCTTTCCTTTTTTTTTTTTTTCTTTATTTTGTTGGTAATACTACTCTTTGATGAAATCAACAATAAGCAAAATTAGTCAAAGCAAGCAATGAAAAAAAAATTTAAACCATTCATAGGAAGTGCAAAACAAGCAAGAAAGAAAATTAAACCTATAAATGATATGCACAAAATTTGTATATCATAGTAAATGACATATTTGTCAATTCATGGAGTCATAAAAGTAGTTAAGTTGTCTACAATCAAATTAATTTTTTATTTAAATAAATATATTTGGGAAATTTCTATTATAACCAAATTAATCATTTGCATAGAAAAATTAATTTTTTATAGCCAAAGTATAGCTACTTAGATTTATCACAACATGAGGAGGGGAAAAAACTTTGAATGGAAAGATGTCACATCAAATTTAAAAGAGATTTCACCGAGCATATGTTATGCAACACCAAAAGAACACCTATAGAATAGATTAATTCAAAGCAACCAAAAAGATGATTCAAGAAAAAACACTTACCATTTAGAACCAAACACAAGATAAATAAAATAAAATAAAATTTAAATTAAAAAAAAAAAAAAAAAACAAATTTCATCTAATAGTAGAGAGAGATACCACCCCTTTAGAAACAAACACAATCCTAAACATCTGCTAGGTTAATGAATGACTTTAATTACCAACCTTAAAACTATTAAAGGTAGCTTTAGCTTGCTTGCCAATTCAAGATCTGTCAACCAAACCAAAACTTACAATTGGAGAATGTATAAGTTTTCTAAAAGAATAGAATAAAAAAAAAAAAAACCTAAAATCAAGTTCAAAGAATAGGTGCCATCCATAGAAGCCAGTAATTCATTTTAAGTTGGAGAAACATAATCCAAATAAATAAAAAATTGTTGGCAACTATTGTTATATTGAATGAAAAATGCCATTTTAAAAAAGTTCAATGAAACATCACTTAAGAATTTTATCAAACTATTTGTGCACATGTAACACTATGAAATTTATCCAAGTTTAAAGTAGGGGTTTAAATAGTAGCACAAAAATTATGAATTGATGCATAATTCAAATGTAACAACAAAACTCTAAATAATCACTATCTAACACAACCAGTTTGCTTCAAAATAAAGGATACCATTTAACCACATATTAAAACAACTTGCTAAGCATGGCCTCCAAATTATTTTCAAATTAAAGATTTATCAACCAACTAATTATCACCATAGTCTCCATATATATTCACACATCCATTTCTTGATCCAAAAAAAAAACTACTTTCTATTCTTCCCATATGTTTCGATTTGCATTCCCACGAATTGGGCTTTATGTAATACTACAAAATAAGTAAATATTCTTCAAATCTCACATTCAGAAATAAAACATTTCATTCATATAGTAAATTTCAACGAACCCCACCAAACAAAAAAGAAAAAAAAAGTTTTGATCTTTGGAGTTATAAACCTGTTGGGAAGCCTTTAAATCATTGTGCAAGATGACTCAGTCTTCTGGGTTGGAGAAACAAATAGCCTAGGAGGCGATCATCGAGGCCACTCTCGCCTTTAACAACACCGTTGTCAATAGCTCCAATTTAAACAGTTCGGATTCAACCATCATACTTCTTCATCGTTGTTAGATTCAAAGAAAGGCGAGAGGTAAGAAGAAGGAAGGGTTGTAGAATGAAAGAAGGTTGTTTTAGCGTTTTAGATAGAGGGACAGAGAGAAGAACGTAGAGAGAGATAAAGAAAGAAGTTGAGGGAGAAGGAATATGAAAGGTACAAATTTGTAACTTCCTAGAGCCGAAACGTTGTGTTTGTTGGTTTTTAAGGGAAAATGCTAGTGAGAATTAGATTAAGAGTTTGAAACTGTAGGTTTTGGCAAAGATGAAGAGAGAAACTGATATAGATAAAGATATAGATATATAGATATAGTGGTGGGAATTATGGTGGAGATAGTGGTGGGAATTAAATTAATAAGTAGGCTTTATGGTGGAGATAGAGGTGAGATTTGTAACTTCCTAAAGTCAGAATGTTGTGTTTGTCGGTTTTTAGGGAAAATGCTAGTGAGAATTAGATTAAGAGTTTGAAACTGTAGGTTTTGGCAAAGATGAAGAGAGAAACTGATGTAGATATAGATATAGATATATAGATATAGTGGTGGGAATTGTGGTGGAGATAGTGGTGGGAATTAATTTAATAGGAAGTGGGCTTTATGGTGGAGATAGAGGTGAGATTTGTAACTTCCTAAAGCTGAAACGTTGTGTTTGTTGGTTTCTAAGGGAAAATGCTAGTGAGAATTAGACTAAGAGTTTGAAAATATAGGTTTTGGCAAAGATGAAGAGAGAAATTGATATAGATATAGATATAGTGGTGGGAATTATGGTGGGGATAGTGGTGGGAATTAATAAATGGGCTTTATGGTGGAGATAGTGGTGGGAATTAATAAATGGGTTTAATGGTGGAGATAGTGGTGGGAGTTAATTTAATAAGAAGTGGCCTTTATGGTGAAGATAGAGGTGAGATTTATTTTATTATTTTAAAATTGATAAAATCTATTTTTAAATTGTTGGGAAAATACAAAAAAATATTATGGAAATGACATGACTGCTGACATGGCTCAATGTGAGTGTAGCAACATTAAATGCTAAGTTTCAGCTTTTAGTAATATATAGATAGATAAGTAATCCATCTGGGAAATAACTCTTAGATACTTTTATAGTATATATATATATATATATAGAGAGAGAGAGAGAGAGAGAGAGAGAGATGAGTTCAAGTTACACCTGGTGTAACTCTATTAGAGTTACACCTTTTTTAAACCATTGGATTTAATTAGATCCAATGGTAAAAAAAAACCCCCTCATTAATGCTAATATTCTAATTGATCTCATTTATTATCACTTATTTAATACATTCCATACTTATTTCTGAACCCAAAAAAATTTATACGTTTGACTCTCTCTCTCCAATACACGTCTCTCTCTCTTTCTCTTTGCACTTTTCTCTCTCTATCTCCTCCACGGCTCTTCCATCTCCATGGCCAAATCGCTGGCAAAAAAAAAAAAAAAAAAAGCCACAATTGTCGGACTTTGTTGAATAACACAACTATTGCTTTTAGTTGTTCTCTATCTCCACGTTTTATCAAGTTGATTTCAGAGCATATAGTTGAAGATTGTATATTATTTTTTTAAGTTTTGAAGATGTAATAGATGGATTGTTTTCATAAAAATTAGTAATCTGGGGTATACTAATAATGAAAACGTTTTGGAGGAAGCCTGTTAACAATTCTGCCCAAAACGTGTTAATGCCTCCAAGGACGGCTTTCAATGAAATACACATGTTGAAAAAAAAATTCAGTTTATTTTAAATATTTTCTAGGAAAGGAAGATAAGAATTCTTCAATAATTAGTATGTTACCTTAATCAATAGGATTGCATTGTTGTAATGAATTCGCTAGAATTGCACTATTGTCTTGTAAGCAATAGCATTTGTTATGATGGTTATAAAGTTGCAACTGAATTGCAACAATGAAGAGTGCAGTCTCTATAAAAATTTCACAAATATCACAAATACAAAATGATGGAAACATAATTGCTCAAACTAGAATTTTAAACTAATTTCTTCCAAAATATTTAATGTCCGTGTCCGGCAGCTGTGTTTTTTTGTTTTTGTTTTTTTTTTTTTGGGTTGCTGGCAACCTATTCGTGGAGGTGGAAGAGCAATGGAGGAGAAAGAGAGAGTGTTCTAGAGAGAGAAATGTGGAGATAGAGGACAACTAAAAACAATAGTTGTGTTATTCAACAAAGTCCAGACTCCAAAGGCTTGGCTTTTTTTTTTTTGGTTGCTGCTAGTGACCTGGCCATGGAGGTGGAAGAACCATGGAGGAGATATAGAGAGAGGCATGCAAAGGGAAAGAGAGAGAGAGTCAAGTGTATAAATTTTTTTGGGTTTAGAAATAAGTATTGAATGTATTAAATAAAGGATAATAAATGAGATCAATTAGTATATTAATATTAATGAGAGTCTTTTTTTACCATTGGATTTACTTAAATCCAATGGTTTAAAAAAGGTGTAACTCCAATAAATCCAACGGTTTAAAAAATGTGTAACTCTTTGGAGTTACACCAGGTGTAACTTGAACCCATCTCATATATATATATATATATCATCTTTATATAAATCTTTCTTGCCCATCACGCTAGTTCTTAATAAACCACCGCGCACCTTTGCCTTAATGGTTATCCAATAAGGACAAGGTCTTGTTGGGTTCAAGTCTCCAACTGGGAGTTTCACACACAGACACTTAAAGAAGTAGGATTTCTATCTCAGAAGATTAGGCAAGAAAAATTAGAAAAGTTATTCATTCCTTTAAAAAAAAAGTAAGGGAAACTCAAAGTAAAGAGACAAAACAATAAAACAAATTTTGGGTTATCAATCATGGTTGGTTAAAATTGGAAAACGAAAATGAACAAAATTTGAACATGTAATTTAGTTTTGTTTGGGCTTCCATATAGAAAATTCAAATCGATATATCTAAATCTAATCTATAATAAATATAAAATCAAAACTTTTGTTTGATATCTTAATATTTTGTCATACAATCATTTGAGATATATATATTCCTTAAATATTAAGTCTACATTATATTTAATAGGATTAAATGAAAAATATTTGTCATCCTCAATGGGGCTAGATGTACAACTATGGCTTATTCAGATACCCTACTCTCGTAGGCCCCAGGCCTAGCGAGTAGAGTGTTACTATGGTCATGCCCAAGTAGAAAACCCCAACTCAAGTCGCCCCTCTCTACCCATTTTCTTTCATAAAAAAATAAAAAAATTTGCAAGCAAATGAAAATGCTAAACCAAAGATATTTTTCAAATGAAAGTGCTTCCAAAGATGCAAATTTTGGGTACTTATCCTAGCAATACATTGTAATAGATATATATGCATTTGAGCATGTACAAAAACATATTGCGATGTAAACATAAACATAAACATAAATGTAAGGACACACTCACATATTGTCGATATCGTATATTTTCAATCCTCCTTTTGTATGTAAAATCCCAAACTGAGTTGAAAAAAAAAAAATTTACCTTTGATTCATGAGAATGTTAAAATCAATTTAGTTTGTTCTAACTGAATGTGAAATTAGCCAATTTTTTGGGTCTGTGGATAAAATATCCTTGATTGACCAAACTTCTAAATTGACCCGCAATCAAACAAACTCAAAAATTCACCAAACCACCAAATTTCATCATTTTACATCAAAATTCATAGTCCTAAAAATTTCCCTCACATTGATTAAATTTGACTGCAATCAACCCGAGTTTAACCATGATTTGACCAAGAATTTGACCGTGTGATTGAGATGAATTCATGCTCATATTGAAGATCACTAAATTCCCTTTAACATAATTTTTCACAAGCTAGCCTAGATCCAACTTAAAACGAGTAATATCATTACTGATTTGCCCTAAATTATGTAATGAATGAAAACCCAAAAAAATTACACACACACACACACACACACTAAACAAAAAAACTTAGAAACCCCTGTAGAAAGGCATTGAAACACATTATCCATTTGCCTTAAATTATTTAAATTTTCATACAAATTGGCATTCTTGCACAATTGTAATCCGACTTAAAATAGCATATTAAATATAAAAAAAAAAATTATATTTCTCCTTAATTTTAACTCTTGGACTTATGTTATTGTAAAAATAATAATATGGTTCCCTCAATAATTTCCTAATTTTTTGCATTTTTTTTACCCCATATAAGAAACAACCGCTTTTACCACGTACAACAATAGAACAACCAATTTTATTACTATCAACCTAAAGAGAAGAGCCAGCCCAAAAATTTATCAATTTTAATAAAACATATAAATTCAATTATCTATTCACTTCTAATACTTAACGGTTAGTTTTTATTTTTATTATTTTCTTATGTTTATGTTTATGTTTATATTTTTATTGAAATTTATTTTTATATCTTTCATTATTATATTGTTTCGTACCCTTATATATTGTTTTTATTGTAATGGTTTCTATCCCCGCACACAAAACAAAATGTGAACTTGGTTCATAGATGTGAATAAGTTGAGTTGAAACTAATCTAGCATTATAACAAGTTAGCTTTGAGTTGACCAACTAAATTTGTGATGTAAAATGTCACTGCTTTTCCAACTACCTGTCGGGGGGTTGTTTTTCGATGCGTAGCCATGTGGAGGGGTGACCTTGCTAGACCCGAGTTTGTATGGGGAGTTGCATCCAAAACTCAACATTGGGCCGCATTGTCCAATGGCTTCCTATGTATTTTTAGGCCTACAAAATTAGTAAAGTCTAAAGTCTAAGAATCATGATAATGGTTGAATAGATAATATGTGTTTGATAGTTTTGATTAATAGTTGTAATAGTAGTTGAAATAAAGTAATATGTATTTAAAGGTGAAGTAAACATGTATTCAGTAGTGTAAATTTAGAGATATGGAAACAAAGTCATTTATCTTTGTATGGTTTGTTGCTCCAGCTGTATAGTATCAGTGAGTTAATAGTATTCCAGCAAGATGACTCCAGCAATAGAGAGGTAGTTTGCTTTGATAATTTTAAGATTGAAGAGGAAAAAATGGATGCAACTAGAGGGAGAGAAAGTATGTCCAGCTATGTGTAGAGGCTGGTTAAGTTTGTCCCCTTTATCATGCACTTAAATGAATTTCCCCTTGATAATGCTCTTTTAGATATTGTGAAGTTATGAATAGTATTTCCTTCCATGGGAAGGCTTTTGTAAGATAGGTTTGTATCTTCCATGAGAAGGGCTTTTGTAAGAAGTATTTGTGCCTTCTAGGAGAAGGGCTTTAGGGAGCTTTTTTGCACCACATCTATAGGAGTGGTTTTCCCTCATCCCTAACCGCACCTCCCTTGTGAAGGGGTGGGAATCAATCTACACAATGTGTGGTGCACCATTCTGGTTCGATGCAGTTAATTTGATTTTAAAAAAAACCCAAATATTGAAAAAATAAAAAAACCATACCACAGATTAAACAACCCAAATGATTGAAACATTCAACAACTCAAATATTCATAAAAATAAAAATAAATAAACAAAGAAACAAACATATTCATTATATTTCTCTAATACCCACAAAAATACCTTAAACAAATTCACAATCAAAGGAAAGCATAAAAGCCTTGGCATTAATCATCAAATAAATTCACATACTAGGAGGAGAACTGGAAAAGCATAGTAGCTTGTAGCCATATTGACTATTGAGCATCAAAAACGTCTTCAAAAACTTCCAAAGAATTGCTTTGAAAAAAAAAGGAGAGAGGAGAGGTGAACATGTGGAGAATGGTGGCATTGAGCAATTGAGGACAATGGCTTCAAGCGGTAGTGTCCGGCAGAGGCTGAGGAGAGAGAGGAGATTGTGACGACACACACACACATGCACGCACACACACAATGTGTGTGTGTGTGTGTAATCAGTTTGATATATAAATGGGAAAGGATAAAACGAAGCCGTTTTGAACATGTCATTAAAATTAATGTTAAGTCCAAAACGTGTTGTTTTAATATTAGTTTTTGTTTTAAAAAAAAAAAACACTTAAAATGACGTCATTTTGTGATATATAACTAAACCCTATTTATTTTATTGTTTTCTACTTCTTCCTTCAAACTCAACTGCCTTTCTCTCTCTCTATCTCCTCTCATCCTCTCATTCTTTGAGCTCTCTATCCCATTGAAAAACACACATATATTATATAAGCGGTGCGGTGCGGTTCTCATCGGTGGGCAAAATACACCATTGCTCGTCACACCTATTAGTGTCAGTATTCAAAAAACACTGTCGACCACCATGCCAGACACCTGCAGTGGTGCTCTACGGTGGTCGGCTCAATGCAATAAAGGGAGGTCCTATCGGTGGCGAGCAGTGGTTGAACAGGCTTACTAGGATTTGGCTAAAAATGGTATGTTTAGCATTAAGGGGGTTTTTTCTGTTTTGGGTAATATCACTTGGAGGAAAGACCAGCAAAAATGGAAAGGATTTCAGTAAGAAAAAATATAGTTTCTTTGGTTGGTTTTGGCTTTTAGCCAAATAGGGAAAGTTTGTAATTTCAAGGCTACTAGATCAGCTGTCATAGCTGTTCTGAAAAAGCTGTCGTAGCTTTCATAAGACTGCTGTTGCTTGGGGCTAAAGTAGATGAGGTCAGCTGGATGATGTTAGGCTGCTGGAGAGAATATTTAGTATTTATTTCATGGATTTGACTGAAAATGGTATGATCTCTTTTAAGGATATCTTGCTATTTTGGGTATAGCAGCTGGCTGCTGGGATTTTGACATTAAATGGCTAGTGATGTCACTTTTAGATAGGTGTCAAGTGCTGAACACACTGCTGGTGTTCTGCTGAAAATGTTTCCTCTTTTGGGTATTTATATTTTTGGTCCAAAATTCTATCACAATACATTTTTAGTAAGTAATAGAATGATTGATTGATAGTTAATGAAGCTTTAGAGATCTAGTCAAGGTCTCATTGTGTTATGATTTAATCTTGGTGAGCAAGAAGAGTATTTAATGCTCTGCTTTGGCACTGGCAAGGGAATATTTGGTCTGATTATGGCAAATGGTAGTTGGGTATTAAGGATATCATGAATATTTTATATTTGAAGATTAAAGATAGCCAACCAGATTTAGCCATGTGTTTGAGTTGGATTTTAGCTGAAAATAGTAATATAGTTTATCTAGAATAATATAATTAGGTTTCCAAATTCGTATAGGAATAGTTGGATGTTGAATGAATAGTTAGTTTCTCAGCATTTATATGGTTGTAGTTTTTGAGTATTTGTCATATGATGAATATTAAGTTTTAGGAAAAGTGCAATGGAGTGTTTTATCATTTTAAGTGCTATGTGATAAGAGAGGCTTACCATATGTTACCTGCTACATACTGACTCGTCAAAGTTCAGGGAGTTGGAGAAGACACGCCAAGCAACATGTTTCTTTTATCAACTTTAAACTGTTGGAGCTTTACTGAACATACCTCTTGGACCTCCAAACCATGACTCCCAAAGTTTCCCCAAAGAGACTCATGAGCTTGGATCATGAGCCGAAGATGAGATGATGTACCTTGGGTTTTGTTGTCATTTTGTGTAAATATGGACTTTTGTTGGAGAAGCTGCTTGCCATGAATATGAGAGAGGTAATATGAGCCGCGAGCTTTGATCCATTGCTTGAGCCCGATCCATATATTGATGTTGATGATGTTGTGGGTTAGGATCCCAATTGATGAAGAGGAAATGTGGACCATGAATCCGCCTCTTGAAGTGAGGATTTTGTAGGCCATATGAGCTCAATCCATGTGGTTGGATAAGATATAAGCTTATTTTGGGCTTTAAAGGAGATTTACCCAAAATTCAATAATATATTGATGGGGCACGAGTTGCCAATGAAGTAATGCCATGTGGCATGAGAGAAGAGTCCTCAACACTACCCAAAAATTTACGTTAAATTTACCTTATGCCTAGATGTAAGAATTGAAAAATGATTTTGAGTTCATTGAATAGGCCTAAGCGTGCTAATTCTAGCCACCTTCACTATAGCACAAGCCTCAGCGTGTGGATGTTATCTACATTCACTACGCTCCTCTCTGATATGTGGATGGAGAAAGAGGTCAACAATATTACAAATAAGACAAAAATTATGCGTGTTGTGGCAAATATGCACTTCCCTTATAGAAGAATGGATTTACAATTACTTGGACTCTTAGAAACTTAGAATCTTCCCTATTAGACAGCTAGCTAATTTTTCATGGAATTTTCACTCTTTTGGCTCCATTAGGAAATTATTGAGGACTTTTTACTATTTGAGAATATTAGTACACATTTACAATTCATAAAATTATTGTAATATTGCTATTTGCTTTTGTACTCTATATAAGGATCTGCCTTTGGTTGTATTGTACCAACCATCAATCATAATTTTTAAGATTTGTACAGGCTTTCTACACCCTTTTGTAATTCAGACGAATCTAGTACCATCTTCCACCAGAAATCTTTCTTTTGTAATATTTGAAGAATTGAAATCAATTTCGATTTAATATTCAAAATAGGTTCAAGTTTGTCAAAAAAAATTTGATAATTTAATAGATAAATGTATTTATCATTTCTAAGATTATGGTTTACCATGGACCATCCAAAGAAGTTTATTTCTCCACTACTAATTCACAACAAAAAAATATGTCAATCACAATACCATTTTCTATGTGATTGTTTTGAAAAATTTACAATTACAAATTAAAACACATAATGCTAAATAATAAAACAATGTAAGTTTTTCTAAATATATTTGACATTTTAAAAAAGGCACAGGTCGATCACCATGTCTTAGCAATACAATGTAATAGGTATATATATATATATACACGTACATACATACATACATACATACATACATACATACATGTGTGAACATGTACACACTCATACCACAAAATAAACTTAAATATAAACATAAACATATATAATTGAACTCTCTTTTTTTCCCATTCCCTCCATCAGGAATAAAATTATAATGATCAAAACCATAGTTTATAAAACAAACTCTAAAACATAATATAGAGACCAAAGTCATAAAATAAAAATAATAAAAAAAAAAGACTAAATACTACTACAACAAATGCCAAACTATGAAATTCCAAAATAATAATAATAATAAAAATTCCAACAAAAAAAACAGAAAACAAAAACTAAATAAAATGAAATAGTAATATTAATAAGCCACTAGCATATAGCTAGAGCTTGAGTAATGTGGTATCAAATTTGAGATGCTGACAATATAGTAAATGAGTAATTTAATGTCATGTGTCCCTATAATTAAAATGGGTTTCGATTTGTGTTCATTCCATCTCATTTGTAAAATTTTGATTGTAAATACTTCCATACTATTTAAGTCCATCTAAAAAATTGTCTAATCTAAAACTAATTTTTGCTCATTCTATATAGGTCTCATTTGAAATGAATTCTGATCTATTTAAAACCTATATTTTCTTACAATCAATTGTTAAAATTCAAGTTTTTGTAGTTTAAAATAATACATAAAAGATGAATTTTATGGATCGAATGTAAATAACATCTGATTGGCATGAAAATTAGTATGCTTGTTAAGAACATATAGAACATATAATCCACCAGTAAAATATTCAAAGTGTGAATTTAATAATAGGTTACTGAGTGGTGTAACATTACTTAGATATATATAATGTTTGGTACACACAATGTAGTCCACGCAAGGTATGCACACGCCTTTGTGGCATGCCAGACATTACCCACCAATTCCACATAGACTTCCCACCAAAATAATTTGCCACATCACAATCTTTATACTCAAATAGCACTCGATCCTAATTCTCGTACCCAATCCTCACTAAACTGTACTTGATAAGAAGACAACAAAGATCAAAATTGTTTGCTTTAGCTTCCCTATCTTTTTATTTTTCTTTTTTTGCAAGAAAACAAAGCACTTAGTTGGAGAAGAAAATATTAATGGAGGTGAATTGGAAGACAAGGAGCTAAATACATTCAAGTGCTGAACTCAACTTCCCCCCAATTCCTTTCTCTCATTCATTCCCTTGTTCCCGCTGCCTTCTTTGAAAAGTGAGTACTGTTGTTTGTACACAATTTACAAAAGAAACTCGGAATGTGAATCAAAATAAAAATATATGATCTTTTTTATTTTATTTTTTGTATCAATCCCTTAAAATAAAATTTTGAACACTTGACCCTAATTTTTTTTAAGCACAACTGAAATAATCTTGAATATGATTATCTTAACAATATATTGCACTTTTTAAACACAAAAAAAAAAAAAAAAAAAAAAATGCCCAACAACAAACCAATTTGATCTAAAATCTAAAGAAAAAAAAAAAGCCCAACAACAAAAGTAGAAATTTGTTAATCTTAAACCTTAATTAGAAAAATCCCATGTAGATCTTAAAAATTTGAAAAAAATCAATCAAATGGGAGATCAGTGAATGAATGATTGTTTTGCTATGTACATTGAAAGAGATGATCTCGTAGGATTGATAATGAATATAATATGCAATGATTTCAAAATATGAAACCTTATAGATGACAATTGTAAAACTTCATGTATTGGGTTTTTTTTTTTTTTTTTTTTTTTTTTTTTTTTTTTTGATATCGATATATTTAAGTTTACTTTTGTTTTAGATTTTGTATAACTTATGTTTCTTATCAATCACCCTAGAAAATAAACGTAAAGCTGCCAGCATAAGTGTTGGTGGCACGTGTTCACTTTGGTCTGTGACAAATGAAGGTGGAAAATGGGAGTAGTATTTTTGTAGTGGATAGAACAAGTTTCCAAACTATTTTTTTTAGTTACAATATCCTGTTAACCTTATTGCTCGAACCCTTACTCCTAAGTACTTTATGCATGGAAAAGTGTTAATTAAGTTATAAGACTCTTAGCTAGTCAACAATATTCTTATTTGGCCACAAGATGCTCGATTCCCCTCTTAAAAATAAAAAATAAAAACTAATGCTCGACTTCGAGACTTTAGTGTATATTGTTGTTCTTCTATAAACCTAATTTGGTAATTTAAAATGAAAGTCATAATTTGCACAATTATGCGTTAAATAATAATAGGGCAGATTACAACTTACCTACCTGTGGTTTGCCTGAAATTTAAGTTGTCTACCTGCGGTTTGAAATTTGACATTTTAAAGGTTGTACATTACCTCAAAATAGAGAAAAAATTAAGGCAATTTTTATACAATTGTTCTATGATTGTATAAAGATTTCCTTGGGTTATTTCTTCTATGATTTTATGATTGCACTTTATTACCTAAATATTTAAGTCAAGAAGGAAATAATATGAACCAAAAAAGTTGAAAGTTACAACATGATATTCTAACCTTTTTCAAAGAAGAAGAAAAAAAGAAGAGGAGTACTTCGGATCTCCAAATTTGGGTAATTGGAATTAATACGTTGACCAACTCACCAATATGATAATCCCATACTTTTGGATGCAACTGAAAATCACACTATCGAAGTTTTTCAAAACTTTGTTTGAGGATTTAAAAAATTGGGATACTAATATTAAGAGTTGGCAATGCTACATCATCAATATTGGCTTCTAAAAGAATTTTGCATTTTTTCTTTTGAAAAAAAATTTAAATATTGTAATTCACTTTCCCATAATTTATAAATCAATTAAAAAACAAGTCATATAAACTGTTGTAACCCCTGTAAGGAAATTTTTTTCTATGAGATTTTTTTGGTTGTGGATTATTGAATTATGATATTGGTGATTTGGGGATTTTTTGTTGTGCTGTATTTGGACTATGGAGGGGCCTCGGGCTCAAAGAAAGGCTTAGGTAATTAGTTTCTTTTGCACCATTTGGACCAATCCAAAAATTTAAGGGGGCCAACTATTTTCAAAAAAATTGTGGGGGGCGGGGGGGAGCATGGCCCTCCCTAGCCCCTTAGTGGGTCCATCTCAGAGAGAGAGAGAGAGAGAAGGTAATGGATGGCTATTCTTTCATTTTTTAGCCAATAATTTCTGACATAAGAGTATAAGACAACCATTTTTGCGTACTTTATCAAGTAAAAATATGAAAGTTTTTATTTGCCTATTTGGTACAACTTATTTTTCATGTTCTTGAAAATGAGGTTGTTTGAAAAAGTGAAAAAAAAAAAAAAAAAAAATCTTTATTTTGAAAATGTTCCATCTTAAAAACTTTACCAACAGGGAACATATGCATAAAGCTTACCCAATGAATGTGATATGTCGTATTGTCTAGATTGGTATTGTATCGATATAAGAGGAGTGTCGTGTGGGTGTGTATTGAGTTCTATATCAAAAAAATATTAGGTCGCTCTCGAATGGATTGCATTAAATGATTAGGAGGAATTCTAATTATAATTAGATCAATATTTTTAGAATGTAGCGTGAAAACAATCATGTCATATAATGCTTAATTCTTAATTCTAATTTCCATGACTCCATGCATGTAAAGCGATAAATTAAAATCCCCGATTATTCTATTTTCCATAAAGGGGTTGCCGATTCCCCCACTTAAAAAGAATTTAATTCTCCACTCCGAAACTCAGTCAACAATATTCTTATTTGGCTGTCTGATTCCCCTCTTAAAAAGAAACTGATGCTCCACTTCTTGTTCTTCCTATAAAATTATATTAGTAAATAAAATTGAAGTCATAATTTACAAAATTGTGCATTAAGTAATAATACTTTTACTAAAGTTGTACATCACCTTCACTCTCAAAAAAAAAAAAAAAAAAAAGTTGTACATCACCTCAAAATAAAGGAAAAAAACTAAGAATATTAACTCTTTGGTGCATCGAGATACTATTTGTTACCATTAATTCCATATATATATATATAAATTTTTTTTTTTTTTGAGAAGGTATTAATTCCATATATTTAAAAGACTAAGTTAAGATGATACATACCATTTGCGAGATATTTTAGCAACTGATGCAATAATGAAACTGAGTGTTAACTTAGTATTCTCAAAAGAAAAAACAGTGGGTTAATCTCACATTGGAAAATGAGTGTGAGTTAAAAATGTTTAAAATCTGTGCTGTGTATCTAAGAGTTTGGCCCCTTTGGATATACACCACTGTAAGTTTCTTTAAGACATTTTCCCCTCTTCCCGTGTGTGTGTTAAAAATACTTAGTATTCTCAAAATAATAATAATAATAATAATAATGAAACAAATCTTTTAGGCATGCCATCCCAAAATACAATAGCCCTACCACACTTTCCGAGATGTTACTAGTATGCACTACTATGTAAGATAAGAAACTTTAAATTCTAAAAAAGTACCCTCTTTTACTACTAGGTAATATAGGTATCAAAAAGATAGTACTACATTTTTGCAAATACTAGGTAATATAGGTATCAAAAAGATAGTACTACATTTTTGCAAAGAATGAGAAGAAACTTATCAAACTATTAGATATTATATAAACTAGTGGTATCTCTCTCTAACGGTAATTCTACAGTACCCCCAAAAAAGGGGGGTACGGTACTCATTAGTAGGTAACTTGCTATACCAGGTTACTTTTTTTTTCACATTTGACGGTTTCATCCTCACATTGTGCAGTTCCAATATCACATGTGACAGTTCTTTTCTCATATTGGGTGGTTTCCTTACTTTTTTCTCACACTTGACGGTTTCATTTTCACATTTTGCAGTTCTAATATCACATGTGACAGTTCTAATATCACATGTGACAGTTCTTTCTTACATTTGGTGGTTCCCTTACTTTTTTCTCACATTTGAAGGTTCCATTTTTATATTGTGCAGTTCCAACATTACATGTGACAGTTATTTTCTCACATTTGGTAGTTCCCTTACTTTTTTTTTCACATTTGACGGTTCCATCCTCACATTATGCAGTTCCAACATCACATGTGACAGTTCTTTTGTCCCATTGGGTGGTTCCCTTACTTTTTTCTCACACTTAACAGTTTCATCCTCACATTGTGCAGTTCCAATATCACATGTAACAGTTCTTTTCTCACATTTGGTGGTTTCCTTACTTTTTTCTCACATTTGACGGTTTTATCCTTACATTGTGTAGTTCTAATATCACATGTGACAATTCTTTTGTCACATTTGGTGGTTCCCTTACTTCTTTTTTTTTTCACATTTGACGGTTCCATCCTCATATTGTGCAGTTCCAACATCATATGTAACAGTTCTTTTGTCACATTGGGTGGTTTCCTTACTTTTTTCTCACACTTGACGATTCCATTTTCACATTTTGCAGTTCCAACATCACATGTGACAGTTCTTTCTCACATTTGGTGGTTCCCTTACTTTTTTCTTACATTTGAAGGTTCCATTCTCATATTGTATAATTCCAACATCACATATGACAGTTATTTTCTCACATTTGGTAATTCCCTTACTTTTTTTTCTCACATTTGATGGTTCCATCCTTACATTGTGCAGTTCCAACATCACATATGACAGTTCTTTTCTCACATTTGGTGGTTCCCTTTTTTTTTTTTCTCACATTTGACAGTTCCATCCTCAGATTGTACAGTTCCGACATCACATGTGACGCCGAAGGCGTTGTAGCTGAATTGACACCTCCCCATATACAAAGTACTTGGGGTTTAGGGAGAAAAGGTTTGAGCTACGGGGTTAGTAGCAAGTTGTAATTATTTCTCAAAAAAAAAAAAAAAAAAAACACATGTGACAGTTCTTCTGTCACATTTGGTGGTTTCTTTACTTTTTTCTCACATTTAATGGTTCTATTGTCACATTAAGAAGTACCAACATTGCATCTGACTCTATTTTCGTCACATTCAGTGGTACCCTATTTTTTATTCTTAAATTTGACAGTTCCATTATTACATTGGGTAGTACCAACATTACTTCTGACCGTACTTTTGTCACATTCAGTGGTACCCTATTTTTTTTCCTTACAATTAACAATTCAATCGCACAGTAAGCACTACCAATATCACATCTGACCATGATTTTACATTTGGGTTTATCACTGATGTCACTTTTTTACTTACTAATAACCGCTCATCACAATAGTAATTTTTTTAAAGTTATTAAAAAATTTAAATCTAAAATTGAAAACCAAAAAAAAAAAAAAAAAAGCATCCTGTGAAATTAGCCCAACCACAATAATTACTCTTGTTCACCAAAAAATAAATAATAAATAAATAAATAAAAAATTAGTTGGAATTATCTTGGTTTCTTCCACAAATATTTAAATATACCAATTAACTTCCTACATATCTCCCTTGGAAACTTCCATCACATTCAGGAGTATACCTCCCTACAAAATAACATAGTTGAGGTCACTTTCTTGATGTTTATATTTTTATTATTTATATATGATGGTGAACGAAAAATTAGACTATCTCCAATTTGTCCATTGTGTCGTTCAAGACCAGAAAGGTCATCCAAGTGCAAGAAGGTCGTCCAACATAAAGTCACCTGGACAACTGCCAAACACTAAGAAATTTTTAGAGTAAATCTATATCAAAAAGCTTATGATTCAGACCAAGTTATACTATTCTGAAGTATGAGAAAAATCTTTATTCATCGCTCTAACTTCCCGCTAAGTTCTTAACTTCTGATAGCAATTATAGAAGTTAACTCTGAGCCTTCTAACTTCCATCCACGTTGAGGAAATTACTAAACAAGTAGCCACTCCAAAGCTCACTACAAAAGGACTCAGCCATATGAAATCAAAGTAAATTTTTCACCACTTATAGAGTTGGAATTCCTGAGTTCAAGAGAGAAAAGTAACTTAAGCATCGGCGGGTTCTTGGCCAGTTCACCCCGGTCACCTTTGATCTTGTGCTTCTTTCTTTTCAGGTCTTCCAAGCAATCTCAAGCCCATTGAAGCCCGGATAAATTAACATTAATGAGTGAGATTAATAGGGATAAATTATTTATTTATATCTATTAATATATATTTTAAGATGTGTTTTGCAACATCTTAGTGGCATTAGCTTGCTGGTAATACAAACATGTTTTTGCTTGTGTGCAGTTTTTTTTTTTTTTTTTTTTTTAAATCTCACACATAAAGGCACAATTATAAATTTGCCAAGTTTCAATAAAAAGATAATCCAAACACAAATGAATCATTCCAAAGCAATATACAAAATGAGAAAAAAAATTATCTCGATTAAACAAATAGTTAGATGTTTCACTAGCACAACTGTCCATATATATCCCATTACACATATAAACCGTTTCTTTTTTTCCTCCAAGACATATATTTCATGTTTTTGAAAAGCAACACACTCATATCTCCACCTAAAAAAATACTTACACTCCCCATGCTTGTCAATATTTACTCGAGCTATAATTTACAGATGTAACAAATACTCTCCAAAGTGTAGCCAATAAATGTTTGCAGCTATGGTTGTTCTCATCTGGAATGAGGCCACAGAGCAAGACAAATCTTCTTCTCGGTCCCTGCATATCAAGCAGCTTTTGTGAGAACAAATTAATTGTTTTCCATTGGACATTTATACATGAAATGAAGATGATACACAAGTCAGCTCAAGGTGATTGGCCAGTAAAGGGGCCTTTCAGTTGCGGTCAATAGTCAGTATTTACACTGAGTTGAACTTATTTCCATACAATTTATTGGGCTCACATTAGACTAAAATGTTCAAAGAATAAGACAGGAATCAAAATATTCAAAGAATTTTCATCACTTTAAAACTCATTATAATTTCAAAGAAAATACTTCCCTAGACCACCTTGACCCTGGTGGTGCTTTTGGAAAAGAAGCTGGGAACTAAATTCACCCCCTGCTATGACCAAGGTTTAAACTCCTATCTCTTCTCTCTAATTTTGCAGTAACTGAATAAAGCATAAAGCTTCTCCTATTTTTCCTCAGCAATCAAGAAACGTATTTAATTATCTCAACAGCCTATATCATCCTAGCATAATGGTAACCTGAAATCCCTAAAACCATCAATCTAGACCATCATGAAATACTAGCAAATTATACTCAATCAGTTTAATTCACAAAGCAACTAAACAATACGCACCACTTGTTCATGTACCAAAAACCATTGGCATTACTCCTAAATCTCTCTTCCCTGGACCATTTGTTTCCATTAGTACTAGGATGTGCGTGGGCATAGCCTGATATATTTCCTTTCCCCTTTACTTACCTGCGAAAGAATTGAACCACACAAACATTGAATCAACAAAACAACACACACAACGCAAATAAAAATGAACTAAACTTGATCTAATCAACAAAACAAGTTACTTCTCTAAAACCCAAATCCAATAATTCATCACCCACCAATTCACACACTCAATAAAACTACAATTTAACCAACAAAATTAGTTACTTCCCCAAAACCTGTATCCGAAAACTCACCAATTAGTTCACATGGTCCGACAAGCTAAGCTCAACTTAACCAACAAAATTATTTACTTATAAAACAAACCCGAGTCCGAAAATTCACCAATCAATTCATACATTCAATGAGTTAAACTCAATATAACCAAAAAAACCCAGTTCCTTCTCCAAAACTTGAATCTGAAAACTAGTCAATCATTCAAGCAGGCACAAAAAAGGGTATGCAGAATTAGAATCACGCAACAAAACAAACAACTCAAACAAATCCATAGGTTCATAGTATCGTGTCCTCCCCACACTCCCAACCAAATCTAATCTCATCCCAACTTATGGATAAGGGTTCCCACGTCTCACTCAAGTTTCAAGTCTGAACATCCCCAAACTCAAAAGTGTAACGATTAAATCACATATATAAGAACCGAAACTCAAACAAAACAAAAATAACATAAACCCACAAAGTTTAGAGAAATAATATAAACCCATATTAGCGTTAATCCTATGTAGAGAGAGAACCTGAAGATTGTGGGTGGCACCGCTGAGTTTGATTGGAAGAGAAGAAGCGCCGTCGATTTGAGGTTGTGGGTGTGCCGCCGAGTTAGATTGAAATTTGTAACTCTGTTTCTTCTCTTGTGGGTATGGTTTTGTTTAGCAGCAGTCTGGTTCTTGTGGTTGGATTAGAAGAGAAGAAGCTAGAAAAGCAAACCAGGAAGAAGATGAGACAGAGCGTGATGCTGTAGAGAGAAGCGTAGATGAATGATTTGTTATTTTTTCTTTGTTTTTTTTTTTTTTTTTTTTGGTTTATATATGAAACCTGCCTAACCGGTAACCAATACCCTTTAAAATTATATGAATGGTGAAGATTAAAACAATGTTAAATGAATGGCTAAGATATAAGTGGGTACCGTACCCCCTCTTTTTTTGGGGGTACGGTAGAATGACCCCTCTCTCTAATAGCTGGAAGAGAATTTATTTAATTTTTTTTGGGTAAGTCGATACTTGAAGGTGGAAGAATTGAATTTAAGATGTTTTCTTTAAAGACACAAGGAGGTGCTAACCAGTTGAACCACAAGAATCTAGATTATAAAAATGACTAATAACTCTAAAACATTTGAAATAATTGGTCAGGGTGAGTTTTCAAGATTATATTCTTCCAATAAAAATCCTTCATGAAAAAAACTCATGATCAAATTTTGACTTTTCAATAAATAAAGAAATAAATCACAAATATTATTTTGTTATTGAATTATCACAATAACCCCTCACTAATTTTAGTAAATTTTGTTAGCCATAATTGAACATGCCTCCAGCCAATTAGGGCCTTCAACTCCTTATAGGTGGTGCTCATTTTATTAAAATCAAGCTTAGAGATGCAAAACCCTAATTTAAGGAAAAATATCGTGTCAATTACATACCAAAAATTTAATTAATTATAACTATTTGGTCACCTTAACAAATTAAACATTCAAACCTACAACTAGGTATCTTAATTGGTACTTTTCCATGCACAAAGTACTTGAGGGTTTAGGGGGGAAATTATTTGAGTTGCCATTGTAACTATTTCAAAAGAAATAAGTACCTTAATGTCATATAGGAACCTTTGAGTTGGGGTATCATCAAAAACCCCAAATTTGACATGTGTCATAAGAATTGATTTATTTCACTAAAAAACCTTCAAGTTGCGGTATCACCTTTATATAAATCTTTCTTGCCCATCATGCAAGTTAACAACTAGATCTTAATAAACCATTTCACACCTTTGGCTTGATGGTCACTCGACAAGTATAAGTTTTTGTTGGGTTCAAGTCTCCAAGTGGAAATTTCACACACATACAATTAAATTAGGCTATAGTAGAATTTCTATCTCAGAAGATTAGGAAAAAAAAAATTAGAAAACTTATTCATTACTTAAAAAAGAATGTAAGGGAAACTCAAAGTAGAGAGACAAAAGAAGAAGACAAATTTTGGGTTATCAATCATGGTTGGTTAAAACTTGAAAGTGGAAAATGAACAAAATTTGAACATGTAATTTAGTTTTGTTTGGGCTTCCATCTAGAAAATTCAAATTAATGTGAGTATCTAAAGTCTAATCTATAATAAATATAAAATCAAAACTTTTGTTTGATATATTTTGTCATACAATCATTTGAGACCACACCATTTTTCACTTTATTATTCGAGTTAAAATTTCATTTGGTCTCCTTATAGAATTTGAAATTATATATATATATATATATATATTTATATATATTTCTTAAAAAATTAAGTGCACATTATATTTATTAGGGTTAAAAGAAAAATATTTGCAAGCAAATGAAAATGCTAAATTGAAGATATTTTTCAATTGAAAGTATTGACAAAGATGCAAATTTTGGTACATATCCTAGCAATACATTGTAATAGGTATATATACATTTGCGCATATCAAAATATAAACATAAACATAAACATAAACATAACACATGCACATACTCACATATTTTCAATATTGTATTTTGTCCTTCCTCCTTTTGCATTCAAGCTCATACTAAATATGAATTCAAGCTCATACTGAAGATGACTAAATTCCCTTTAACATGGCTGTTCATAAGCCTGGATCTAACTTAAAACAAGTAACATCAACACTTAAATCCTAGTTAATCTCAAGTACGTACTTAACAAAAATTCAAAAAAATTAAACACACAAAAACTGAACAAACAAACTTGAAAACCCTCATAAAAAGTTATTAAAACACATTAGCAATCTACCCTAAATTGTTTAAATTGTCTTGCTGATGGGTATTCCTACACAATTGCAACCTGACCTAGAACAACATAATAAATTTATATATATATATATATATATAAACATTATATTTTTCCTTAATTTTAACTCTTGGACTTATGTTCTCTTTAAAAATGATAATTTGATTCCCTCATACCCTACAATTTTTCATTTAATCAATATACACATCTATTTGAGGCATTAAGTAGATTTTTACTCATTCTCTTTTCAAAACATGGGGAAGATTCTTAGTTTCTTACACCGTTTTGGAATGTCTTCCTATTAATTTTTTAAAAAGTGTTTATATTTATTATCATTTTTTTAAGTGCAAATATTGGTCCCTAATGATTGTAAATTCATTTTTGTATAAGGGAATTGCATATCTGGAAAAATATAATTACTCTGCTAAACGACGTTTTGCTCAACTTCTTCTCCATCCTTATATTTGAGAGTAGTGCACTAAAGTTGGCAAAAACGAGCCCTAATAGGTCTAAGGAACACATATAGGAATTAGTCCACTTAGGTTTGTTCAGTGAATAAGGCAAGAATCAGCTCACTTAGGCCTCTTCAATGAACTCAAAATCTTCTTTCGATTCTTACATCTAGGTATAAGGTAAATTTAAAAGAAGCATTGAAGTTGTTGGATAAGCATTGGCATTTTACATCATAGATTTTGTGGTCAACTCAAAGCTAACTTGTCATAATGCTAGATTAGTTTCAATTCAACTAATCCACATCTATAAACAAAGTTCACATTTGTTGTTTGTGTGTGAGCAAAGATACCATTACATTTATGTTTATAACCATTTATATATAAAGGTACAAAATACTATAATTGTGAAAGATATAAAAATAAATTTCAATAAAAGCATAAACATAAACATAAATATTATAAAATAATAAATAGAAAAACTAACAGTTAAGTATTAGAAGAGAATAGACAATCGAATTTATATGTTTTAATTGAAATTGATAATTTAATAGATAATTATATTTATCATTTTTAAGATTATGGTTAACCATGGACCATCCAAAGAAATATTTTTCTCTGCTACTAATTCACAACAAAAATTTTTCAATCACTATACCATCTTCTTTGTGATTGTTTCGAAATTAAAATTTTCAATTACAAATGAAAACACATAATGCAAAATAATAAAACATTTTTAGCAATACAATGTAATAGTTATATATGCATGTGTGAACGTGTACACATTCATGCCTCAATATAAAACTTAAATATAAACAAAAACATATAGAATTAAACTCTTATTTTTTCCCCATTACCCCCAACAAAAATAAAACTATAATGATCAAAACTATAGTTTATAAAACTAACTCTAAAACATAATACAGAGACCAAAGTCATAAAATAGACATAATAAAAAAATAATAATAATACTACAACAAAGGCCAAACTATGGTTTTTCTAAAACAACAACAAAACAAAACAAAACAAAAAAAAATAGAAACAAACAAACAAAAAACATGAATTTTCAACCAAAAAAAAAAACAGAAAAAAAAGAAAAAGAAATAGAGTGAAATAGTAATTCTAATTAACCACTAGCATATAGCTAGAGATAGAGCTACGTGGTATCAAATTTTAGGTGTTGACATTAGAGTAAACGTGTAATTTAATGCCATGTGTCCCTATAATTTAAATGGGTTTCAATTTGTGCTCATTCCATCTCATTTGTAAAATTTTCAATGTATAATACTTCCAGCCTATTTAAAAATATTTTAGTCCACCTAAAAATTTATTTAATCTAAAACTAATTCTAGCTCATTCTATTTAGATCTCGTTTGAAATTAATTCTAATATATTTAAAACCTATATTTTTTTTCAAACACTTATTATTAGTTCAAATATGAATTTCAATGAAAAAATATATTATGTTCTAGAAGTTAATTGTTCATATCTTACTTATAAAAATGTATACATGAAATAAATTTATTGCATTGTAATAACAAAATTAAGTTAGGAAGTAAAATAATATATTTTTCTAAAATAAGATAACAAGCATGAATAATTTTTATTTTTACTAAAGATTCTTATAAGGCTTTTTAAGAGTTTTAAAAAATATAATAATGACTATATTTAGCTTATATGAGAATTATAAAATGTATCTAATTGCATATTTTAAAATATACACATGCATACACATAGGCTTGCAAGCTAGCATATCATAATACCTTTTTTTTTTTTAGAGAGAGTTTTAACCTATGACATCTACTCCTGATAGCTCTTTATCATCAGACTAATACATTAATCAGTTTTTAGTGTAAGCGGGAATTGAACCTCAGATCTCTTATACAACCATTAGAGACTTTACCAGTCGAGTTAACTAAAACCCACAGCATATCATAATACCGATAGATTCAATTTTGTAAAACAAATTGACCTGGCCATAATATCACTTAATTGGTAATTTAAAATTTTTAATTATTTTCCTTAATTTCATTATCAAGCACTCAATTTTACAAAACAAAAAATTTCAAATTTGAGCGAAAACTCTACCCGTTCAATTGTAATCATCTTCATAAATTATTAGATGTATACTCTCATCAAATTGCATTTAAACCTTCAATTAGAGTTCATAATTATATGTTTTGTGATCAATTTACATAATTTATAACTGGAAATTAAATACCCCCCCCCCCCACAACAATTTAAGCGTAAAAGCCTAAAGGTTGAAATCTCTCAAATTCCTACTAAAGAGTTAGAATTAAGTTAAATTGGCATAAAATATTAAAATAATGGGCTGAATTAAATAATGAGAAGGGTTCAATCCAATCAAGAAGCAAGTAGCAAAAATCCCAATCTTTCTGGTGAGATGGTCGGAATCCCATTACAACACACTGACCAAAGGTAGGAAAACAAGGTTTCTGGTAGAGGAGGCTAGAAAGTAGAAACCCCTAGGTTTAGATTTATTATGAGTAACTTTTGGTGTTGTTATGATGAGTTTTTGCCCTTTTTAGGCATTATGTGATGAAGGAAGGGCAGGGCTTGGGTTTCTAGAGTTTTAGAAGATAGTAGGTACTTTAGGAAGTTAGTATATATATAAGGTTAGGTTCAACTTACATTTGGTTTAACTCTAATCAATATTACACCACTAATTTTTTTTTAATTAAATGTGAATTTTGACAAATTCACTATTAGATTACGTACATTATCTTTTTATATTTTTCATACTTGCAAAATTTCAAGATTATCATAGATCAATAGCTATGTCATCAATCAATTATTAATATTCAAGTTTTTATAATTTAAAATAATGTATAAAAGATGAGTTTATAGATCGAATGGTAAGTAACATCCAATTGACCTGAAAATTGGTATGCTTGTCAAGAACATATAGAAAATGTAATCCAATTGAAGAATTTTCAAAATATAAATTTAATAACAAGTTATTGAGTAATATAATATTACTTAGATTTACATTATATATAACTTGAACTCAACTCCAGTGGCAACGCCACGTTGAGGACAGGGGGTTCAAATGAACCTCCTGACCTAAAGAAAATGAAAAAAAAAAATTAAATATAATATTTTAAAAAAAAATTCTTTTGAACCCCCCAAAAATAAAAATTTGACCGCCCTAACTCTAAAAACTGATAAAAAAGATGGGAAGATCCAACAATAAATTAAAAGATGCATGGCTATACGATAAGAGGAGAAAAACAAGAAGAGGAAGTAGAAGATAACAAAAATTCACAAGTGGGCAGAGGAAGCTTAAGTCTGAAATTTTATTCTTCATCCTCTACACGTAAAACTTTGAGATTGGAAACTAAAAAGTGAGATATGAGATTTGGAAATAAAAAAGAGATGAGTTCAAGTTACACCTGGTGTAACTCCTTAAGAGTCACACATTTTTTGCACCGTAGATTTCTAATAAATCTAACGGTTGAAAAAATAGCATTAAATGATTATTGCTTTTCACATTATTTATCTAATTAATAACAGATTTTCTCTATTCTCATTTACTACTTTCCATTAATCTCATTGGGAGTTGTTTAACTATGTCCTTTTCTTCCTCTTCTTCTTCTTCTTCTTCTTCTTCTTCTTCTTCTTCCTCTTTTTTTTTTTTTTTTTTTTTTAATCTTTTACGCAATAAGGGTATTATCATCAAACAAGCCGATTAAGTTACAAGATCCATATATTTACCAAACTGTCGTCTAAAGTATTACAGACTTACTATATATATATGGAGAAGTCCTATATCGAATTCAGAAATATGGAGACCTCACCAACGAGGTCCTCTCAAGACACCCAGACACAATAGCTACATACTTTTTGGTTTGCTCTTTCTCTTCCAACAGAGAATCAACATTATTAACATCTTAATGGCTTCCTACGCACCATCATCTTCAAGGTTGTTGACCTGCTCACATTCATCAATCCAGTCACTATATATATATCTATGGGTTCAGTTAAAGCTGTTACAGTTGAAGATAGGGCGGATTTGAGATCAAAAAATAAAATAAAGAAGGGAGTAGGACAAGAGGAGTGTTTATGTAAAGAAAGCATCAGATCCTGTGGAGTGTCAATCAATGAAAGAAGGTGGTAGAGTGTCAAAAGTGTGTTCTATAATAAAAATAATTTTCGTTACTAAGCTTGCAATTTTTTTTTTTTGTTTTTGTTTTTTTTAAGGAAGAAAGGGACACATTTAAACAATACCCAATAAGGTCTATGGAAAGTAATAAATGTGGATAGAGAAAATCTGTTATTAATTAGGTAAATAAGGTGGAAATCCTCAATCATTTAATGCTATTTTTTCAACCGTTGGATCTATTAGAAATCTACGGTACAAAAAAGGTGTAACTTTTAAGGAGTTACATCAGGTGTAACTTGAACCCATCTCAATAAAAAATAGTAGTAATAAATGTGAAATTCCGTGAGTAGGTGGTGGGAGCGGGGTTTAAGGATTTTTTTTTCCTAATAAGGAGTGGAGTTTAAGGTTTAAAAGAAGCTTGCTTGAAGTTTCATAGCTTACAAATATCCCTACATGTTTTTTTATTTACAGAAAATACCAAATTTAATATATTTTTTTTGAATAACCGATTTAATCATTTTATATTATTATGAATTATTTTAAAATTTATGTTAAGTTCAATAATTTAATTTGCAAATAATAGCTTAATAATAAAGATATAAGCAATAATGATACAAGGCAAATGACAATAGGGTATGATACAATAAGGAGTGAAGACATATTATTTTTGATTGAATTGTTGAGTTTAGTCCTTAATAGTCTAATGATATAGACCCCCCAAAAAACTTCTTTTTAATAGTTAATAATGCTATATTAAAAATTTTCAATAATTAAAAAAATTACAAAGACCAATAAGTTGTTAAAATTGACCCCCCTAAAATAATTTTTTGGAGCCACCATTGCTCAACCCTATCTATATTCTATATATTATATATTTAAAAGTTGAAACACATCATTTATTGTTGTTATGTTCATGTTGCGCTACCTCATCCACCATATCATTAGCCATATAATTATTATTTTTCTTATTTTTTTATTTCAAAATTTTGTTGATAATATTAAATATATAAATAGATTGACTTTACACATTCCTCTTGGGCGATTTTAACTTTACATATAATTTTTTCTTTACATATTCATCTACTTTAATTTTGATGTTTATAACTAAAAAATAAAATCAATGAATAATCAAAAGCCAAAAACAATGTCTATACATATCTATCTATACTATATATAATATGGAAGCTTTGCAATAAATTTTACAAATATCTTTTTTGCACCATGTCATTAGCATCTTTTCTTATTTTTTTATATTTTTTTGCAATTTTTGCTTTATTCAACATTTCATCTTCTTCAACCATTGTCTTCTTAATTCAATCTTTCATCTCCTCCAATCATTGTCTTTTTAAAATTTTCATTTGATTCCTTTATAAAAGTTTAAAATTTTCCCCATCTTCTTAAATTCTACTGTTTCTAAATTTTCTCAATCATTATCTTTTTAAATTTTCATCCTTTTATCTACTTCAAGCCTTCCTCTTCCATCTTAATTTTCTTTTTACTTCATTTCCACCTCTCTCCCCTATTCCTTCCAAGTTTTTCATGGCAAAAAATCTCAGTACCCTCTCTCTCTCTCTCTCCCCCCAATTTTGTTTCTCTTTTGGTGGATTCTTTTATTATTTCAACCATTTTTTCGCTAGTGGTGCTTTTTGTTATTATTGATTTAATTATCACATCATATTTGTTTATCTTTTTGACAAATTTGTATCAAATTTTATGCATATTTATGTATTTTGGTATTCCAATTCCATGATCACAAGTTATTTTTCTTAATTTATCCCATTGGTTTGATTTGATTCGGGTTAATAACTAGTTGTTTTGCAAGTTAGAATTTGATTTTTTTTTTATTAGTTTTTAATCCTTTTGTGTGGAAAAATTTGTACTTTTCGTAGAGAAAGTACTCTTAATAGTTGTACTAAAAGTACCTTATATTGCCACTTATTTAGAAAAAAGCAAAGATTAGTCAAACAAAAATAATTGGACGAGTGACATATTTTAGCTTTTGCAATGATATTTTCATTATTATTGTTTTTGTTGTTGTTGTTGTTATTATTATTATAGTAATAATATAAGGATGCATATAGAAACTTAATTAGGAGACTTTGCTAATAATTGTCTATTTGTAATCTTTTTGGGTGGACAATTTTGTAGTTTCCACAAAGAAAATAGTCTCAATAGATTATCAACAACAAATTATTTTTCTAATGTCTAATTAATTATTGTTAAGTGACGATTGATATGAAATTTTGTTTACTTGCAAAGCATCTTCATACAGGTATGTTTTGATTTGGTATATATTTATGAATGTATCAAGAGAAGCACAATGTTCAAGAAGAGAGAATATGATCATACTTGTATAATTCAATAGAGATAAATTTGTTTGGGATTAAAGATAAGTTGGAATTTTTTTAATGGAGGGAAAACTCTATTTTTATCATTCATTTCTAACTATCATTATTGTAATAACTCAAATCCCCCTCTATATTCTATCACTAGCAAATTAGATCATAATATGAGCAGATGAAAATTATAATATAAAAAGAAAGTAATATATATATATATATATATATAAAATTTTTTTTTATTTACAGGGAACATAAAATTGATTGTTTCAAAAAAAATAAAGCAATATGACATTGTTTACTTCAGAAAAAATTCTCTTGCCTTTTGTTGGTTTGGTAAAGATATATATATATAAGATTATTTCTGAATTAATAGCTCAATACATCTAAATTTAAATTCTCTTAAGAAAAAAACACTTTATTACAAATTACTAATCCTAATATATGATTTTAAGAATATTTTAGAAAATAAATTATAAATTATATTTCATTACAATTACAAAATAGTTAGCTATTTCTGCACATTGCGTGAAATTGTGACTAGTATACATAAGGTCTGGTGCACATATTGGAGTCCACACAAGGTATGCACACGCCCTTGTGGCGTGCCAGACATTACCTACCAATTCCACATAGACTTCCCTCCAAAATAATTTGCCTCGGCACAATCTTTATACTCAAACACCACTCGATCCTTATTCCCACACCCAAACACCCCAATCCTCACCGAACCATACTTGATAAGAAGACAGCAAATATCAAAATTGTTTTCTTTAGCTTTAGCTCCCCTATTTTTCTTTTCTGAAAGAAGACAAAGCGCTCAATTGGAGAAGAAGACAGTAACTGAGGTGAACAGGTAGACAAGGAGCTCATTCAAGTTCTGAACTCAACTTTCTCCCATTTCCTTTCTCTCATCCGTTCACTTGTTCCCGCTGCCTTCTTTGAAAAGTGACCATTGCTTGTACACCATTTGCAAAAGAAACTAGGAATGTGAATCAAACTTCATGGTTTTCGTTATCATCCATCAATAACTGGTTGTGCAAACCCATTTTGTTTGCCATGTTTTTGGAATTTCCAAAGTTAGCTGAAAGTTGATTCTTAGCATTGGGGTGCTCTGCACGCCTTGTATGAACCCCTGTGAAAATGAAAAAGTTTAGCCTTTTCCCATTACTGACCTTCTGAAAATGAGAAAGGTTTCATTTTCCCCATTTCTTCCCACCACACTGCACCATATCCAGATGGAATTTTGAAAATAAAAAATGTTTATTGTATTCTGAATATTTTAATGCAATTTTAGTTACAGGTTCCCCTGTTATCATTAATGAAATGATCATAAACTGATAGTTGGACAGTTATTTGATTTCTCCAACTGTGTTTATTAAGTTCGTATAACCACAATTGGTAAGCTGGAAACAGAGATTTTTGTGTTTTTATTTTGGATATGGTGTGTTGGTTTCAGCCATTTACAAGACCTTAAAATGTAGAAGTTCCCATATGTCAGTACTCGTAATATGAAAATTGTGAAAATCTGTAATGGATACCCAAATGTCAATTAGAACTTAAGATTATGAGTTATAGATGTCATCAGATAAGTTCTTCGTTTATGGAAAAATTATTTGCTATATGTTTGTTTATTGAAAGATTTTAGTTTAGCAGCATGTTTTTAATGATTTATGAACTTTGACTTAGTATTTCTGCACAAATTTGAGTTATATGAATTTGGAACATTGATGAGACTGCAGGTTTTGTGTGCAGTACGAAGTATGGGGTGGGGACCTTTACAAAGAGGTGTCTGCAAATTCGGATGGTCCTTATTTGACTGCATAAGCGTTGATGGCAGGCTTTCACTTTGGTCTGTGGCAAATGAAGGTGGAAAATTTGTATGTTAGGATGGGAGTAGTTCTTTTTGAAGTGGACAGAACAAGTTTCCAAGCTAAACTGGCAATTTGTGATTGCCTTCCGCGCGTGTGGATGCCTTAATATCATCAATTTGGTGCATTGTTAACCTCTTTATGTATTAATTTGACGCTTTCTACAGTACTGTGATTTATTCATTGTTGTTGTCTAAAATCCCGACTGCATAAAAATCCATGCTGCCATGTCTAGATGCCGACCGTGTATGATAAGTGCTTAACGCAATAAGTTCTCTTGGTGTTGGTATTAGGCAAGATAGAATTTTCCCTTTTGACCATGTTTTTGTTTCTAAGGGAGAAAGGGAAGGAAATACAGGATATTGGTGGGTCCCCATTTTTCAGGTATAGGGTTATATTCTGGAGGCTTTCCACTAAGAAGATCTCATGGGATAATCTCAACTCAATGCAGGGATTTTTTTTTTATTTTTTTTTTCTTCTGAAATATATCACGATATTCTATCAAAGAAAAGAAAAAGAAAAAACCACTTTTTAAAATTCTTATGCAAGGTAAAATTTTGTCTTTAGGGTATATTCATCCCTGTTTATCCATGAAATATATATATATATATATATATATTTTTTTTTTCATCTGTGATCAAAATGTTGTGACGAGTTAAATTCCTTCAGTACTCAAAAGTAGATAAATTTGCTGGCAATAACTGAAAATTGTGTTCCCGTGGGATGTTTTTATATGCCAGTTTTGAACAATAATAATCTGCAGCATGTATGAACAACAACTTCTTTAGGATGCTTGCAGATGATTAGAGCTATATAATTCATGAACCAACGGTTAGAGATTCCTATGGTGGAGAATGTAAGCAGCTAACAATATATACAATATTACTGGAAGATGTGGAATAGAACAGGATATTATATACAACAAACTTACTGATATTAGTAGATTGAAAAGGGTTGTTACATATGACATGAGAATTTTACATAAGGAGGAAGGAAGGAAGGGAGGTGTTCTGAAACTCTAAGGCTCTATATCCTTCCTTCATACATTGATCTTCTATTTATAGAACCTAGAACTCAACTTACAATTCAACATATTTTACATACAATTATTTTGCCTACAACACAGTAGAATGCATGGGCTTAATAAATCTCCTTTATAGCACCATAATGTCTTTTGGTAGGAGTTGTTGGAAATGATAAAAGCTAGTGGCAATGATAAAAGTTGCTACCATACGGAGGAATGAATGCAGCCAAAAGATAAATATGAAATTTCTCTCTCTTTTTATTTTTTATTTTTTATTTTTTAAGTGTTGAACACTATTAGTCCCATCCATCTCTTCCTTGGAACCAATCATCATCAATATCCAGATATGGGTCATGATTGTCATAATAAGGGTCATTGTTTATGAAATGGTGGCCAACTAGTAAAGGATTGGGTAATTCCCAAGCATCAACATGTGGCAATTGCTGATGATAGACTTTTGGAGTGCTTGGACCTGAGTCATTCGAGTTTTGAATTCCTGTGTTGAGAGTTTTTGTCCACCTGAGTGCTTTATGGCAACATGACCAAGAGGGGTCCACATGCACATGGAGAGAATTATTTGGATTAGTGAGCCAATGAACTTTTGGCAGGTGGAAATTTCCTTCTGCTTGAACATCATTTTTTGAATTAAACTTGACAATCATAGATCCTGCAATAATCCTGTGTCCAAATCTTGGATGAACTTCAGTGGTATATTGTTTCCAATCTCCATTATGAGCATCATTTTTGAGAATTTCAAACCAGAATTTTTCAAAATATCTATTATTGTTTAGGAAAAGGAGCTTGTAAAATCCTAGTTCAAAACGGATGCACAAGTAATACTCATTAAGTAGATATCACATGTAAAGGTAATGGAAAACAATCCAATTGGATATCCAGAAGGCAAAAGGTGTTTTCTATGGCTGGTTAGGGTCAGGATAGATGGCAAGAAAATGGTTGTAATGTTGTTTATGGTAATCATGGAGAATTCTAATGATTCTTTTGGATCTGGCTTCAAGGGTTAGGGTTCTTATATGGTCTTTTATATCTAAGGGAATGCTTTCTATCATATCAATTATGGAATATGAATGTGAGGATGAGGATAGATCTGTGATAAGGTATACACACAAAAGTGAAGAAATAACTATGGTATTAATAGTTGGGGATTTTCTAGAAAGATAGTCAGTAATCAAATTATCTTTTCCTTTGATATGCTTGACTTGGAAAGACCACTGTGAAAAACAATTTGACCATCTAAGCAGCTGAGGATGAGGGAGCATCTTTCTTTTGAATTGAAGCATTTTTGGAAAGGAAGACGTGTCCATTTTGACTAGAAAATTATGCCCAAGGAGATGAAATTGGAACTTTTCAATTCCATTCTTTACTGCAAGTATTTCTTTAAATGCGGAATGGTAATGGAGCTGTAAGGTCTTAAATGCACTACTTTTATATCCACAAATATTCCTCTTTCCATCAATTTCTTCAAAGAGAGCTACTGCCCAATATTCATCACTACATCTGTTTGTAGTACTTTATTGCCTAGTCCTGGAATTTGCAATGGAGGAAGCCTTTCCGCCAATTTTTTCAATTGCTAGACTGATTCTGTACGGTATGAATCCCATTCTGGGGGGGGGGGGGTTCTTCTTCAAGAGTTCAGCTAGACAATTTTTGCACTTGGAAATCTTTGGTATAAAATCAGACATATAATTAACAATTCTAAAGGTACATTTATTACATTGTAATGATTATTACATGGGAATAGGAATAAGTTTTACAAGGAATACATTAAGTTGGAATGTAATAAGTATTACTATTCATTAGTTTGGTGACCATTTAAAAATAGAATCCTGAATATGCATCCACAATTTAGTAGAGTATAAAAAGAAGGTGTAATTAAATCATTTTTCAGTCAAATTTCTTAAAATACACTTATTTTAGGGTGTTCAAAGTAAAGCTAATAATTAATAACAAGGAAAATTTATTTTCTTTCCTTTTGAAGATGTCGTAACTAATGGCTTTTTAGGAATTTTTAAAAAAAAGTTATTACATTAGGTGAAGGAATAGATATTCAGCACTTTTGATAAGGAATAGTTATTCCTCATTTTGAAGAATAGCTATTCATAAGGAATAACTATTCATTGTAATAAAAACATAACAACTGAATAGTTATGCTATAGGAATATTTATTACATTATAGTGTCTATTACAATATACCAAACGTGTCTTAAGAAACTATTGTATCAATTTAGAAGTAGAAAGCCTGTCTGGAAACTCTTTAAGAGATGTAGCAATATGTGGTTGTAGAGTACACTTTCCATCTGAGATAGTCATCCCCAAAAACTCTATTGATGTTTGCCCAATGATCATTTTTTTCTCTAAGAGCAGAATTCCTTGAGATTTCACTAAATTATAAAATTCAGCGAGCAATTTTTCATGGGAATCTGCATCTTTTGAGAAGAGAAGAATATCATCTACCTAGATCAATGCATTTGCCAAGAGAGGTTGAAACAAGGTCACCATTGCTTTTTGGAACTGGGATGAAGCATTTTTTAGTCCAAAGGGCATAACCGTCTACTGGTACTGATGATTTGGGATGCAAATGGTTGTTTTGTATCTGTCTTCTAGATGAATTCCTAGCTACCGAAATCTTGCTTTAAGATCAAACTTCGAGACACTTTTGCATTTGAAAGATGCTGGAAAAGAGCACTTTTGTTTGGCAAAGGAAACTTATCATCTGCTAGAAAATAATTGAGATCTTGGTAGTTGATTACCAATCTGAGTTTTCCTCGGATTTGCTCATCATGCTTGTTAACATAAAAGGCTTCACAAGCCCACGGGGAAGAATTGGGTTCAATAAGACCTTCAATGAGTAGTGTGGAAATATCTTGTTTGGCTAAAGCTAAATGTTTTGGATTCATTCCTCTGTGACTAGCTTTTGTAGGATTGACATCTTCATTCTTTTTAAAGGGAAGGTTGTTAGGACATATGTGAATCATATTAGGAACATATGTCACTATTTTATGTAATTGGCTAATCCTTTGACAAAATGCACTTTACTTGTAATTGGGTAGATCTAGGATGTGTTTAATACTTCAAGGAACAAGGTTTCAAGTTCAAGTGTTAAACCCATGGAAGTCTGTCCAAGAATCAAGTGTGAAAGTGCTAGATTTTAAAGCTCGACAGTTAGCATTTATCAAGATTTAAAAGCTGCTAAAGCCCGTGGCTCGACAGCTAGCTTGATAGATAGCTATCTATCGAGGTTTATAAAATTCAGATTTTCTGTTCTACTTTTCATCCAATCCGTAGGTATATGTTTGGGCTTTCTTTTCTCACAATCCTAAATATATATAAGGATTATTTTGAGGGCCGTCAAGGTTTACACAAGTTGCATAAGTGTGGAGCAAAGTCTTGTTCATGCAAATTGTGACCAGAGACAGAATTTGCCCTAATTCATCTTCCTCTTAAAGAAGCTATTGCGTTTGTACACCGTAGGGTTTTGTGACCAAGAAGCTTTTTGATCTTCATCCTGTGATGAACTGAAGAACTTTGCAGTCAACATTCTTCTCAAGTTAGTGATTAAGTCACGTATTGGGATCTGCTTAATTGGTTAGTCACGTACTGGGAGCCATGCATTAAAAATGAGAGATTATCACTACAGAACAAGTCCAATTGGGTATTGGGGTAAGGGTTCAACTATAGGTTGGTATAAGGTACTGAGATTCCTTTACTTGTAACCGCTTGTTGTGATAATAGTGAATTCTCGGGAGTGATGACCATAAAATCACCTGGTGGGGTTTTTGCCGTGTTGGTTTTCCTCATTCGAAAACAAATCACTCGTGTCAAATTTAATTTCCGTGTTGGGAATGTTTCTCCATTTTCTGTATGGAATATCTAGTAACAAGGTAACCAAAATTCTTCAGGTAATATTTTGGGATGAATGATTGTTGCTGCTGCTTCGGTATCAAAAAGGGCAATGACAAGGGTAGGTCTGGAATATGAGTCAAGGAGAATGTGAACTTGGGCAATAGGAATGGGGCTTGCCAAAGAAATTAAAGTAGGTTGAGAAGTATAAATGGCTTGAATTTCTAGGTCTGAGGCCACTGATTCAGAATCTGAGTCTTCTTCTGTTGTAAAGTATCCCATGACAACTAATGCTTTAGGAGAATATTCGTCATCTAACGAATAGGGTGATTTTGCATCAGAAAAGGGAGTGTCTTCTGCATGAATCTGGGTTTGCTCAAGAAGCTTTGCTGGCTTTTCTCTCTTTGGGCAATTTTTTGCAAAAATGTCCTGGTTTTCTGCATGCAAAGCAGACTTTGGAAGTCTTTCCTTTGAATTGCTTCTTCTTGAGGAATCTCCATTTCTTTTTCTTGAAAAACCTTTTCTTTGGTTCTGCCTAGTATCTCTTCTTTAAAGAATACTTCCTGAAGTGGTTTCTCCTTTTTATCGAACAATCACAGCTTTTTTCTTGACATTCTATCTACAAATTTTTCCTCTTACAGCTGTCCTTTAGTTTATTGTGAATCTTTTCCATTTTTGAAAGGAACTTCCTTTGGTTGCAGAGCTTTTCCAAGGCAATAAGCATATGTTGATAAATTTCTCCCAATGAGGCTTGATTCAAAGTTATTCTTTGAATGTTCATCATTCGAAGGATTTCTTCTCCCAATGGTTCTAGAAGAGAATTGAGAAAAGTCCACTTGATATTCACATCATCCATACCATTGATGGTATAAAATTGCCTCGACATCCAATCAAAGTGTCTTTCTAAATCTCTCCTTTCAAATGAACAACACTTCATGGCAAGAAATTCTTCTTATGCAACTTCTGTGTAGTGTGTTGGTGCCCCAAGGAATTCATTATGAATAATTGTAAAGAAATCTTCCAATGTTTGAGATTGGGCTGCATACCTTTGCCGAAATTCTCCTACGGAAATCCACCATTCTCTTATTCTTCCTGTGAGCCTTGTAATGAATTTAGCAATTACTTCGGCAATTGTGGAATTTAGAACATGGAGTTCAGCAGTACACCATGAGTACATGTCAAAGAAATTTTCATGCCACTTGGAAGGAGGAGCATCATCAATGGTGAATAAATGCTTCAAATCTGTCATTGATGAATAGGTGAGACGAGTTTGGTTGTTAGGGACAAAAGGTGGAAGTGGAAAAATGGGTGGTGGAGGTGGAGGATAAAGAACATCATCTTCTTCTACTATTGGTTGGTCATCTTGTTGATACATAAATACCTTCAAGACCAAGATTAGAAAGATCCAAATCAGTATCAACAATGATTGGGAGCACAGGCGGGTTATTTGAATCATCTAAAGTGATGGCTTTTAGGAAAGATGAAATTGGGTTTGGAGGATTAGGATCTATGGTTAATATGTTCATATCTAGGGGTTTGGAGGATGCACCAACAATTGGATCTGGGGGTTGGGATAAAGGTTACTTATTTGGAGATGATTTATTTTGTGATTGATTTTGAGTCTCTATTTTGGGTTGTATTGGAAATGTTATGGCTAGAAGGATTCCATTGTTCTTAAGAGGGTTATGATTAGGGTGTATTGTGGTTAAGGGTTGGAAGTTTTGACTTATGGAATTGGATAAAAATGGAGAGGCTAAGGGTATAGACAAATCTTTGTACAATGATTGTCTAGATTGGTGGGGGGTATAGACAAACATTGGGCAAGCCTGTGTTTCTGTCTTTTGGGATCTCTCTATAAATTGGAGTTATGACAACAACCGTTTTCTTTCTTTTTCTTTTTGTCACAAAAAGGGGAAGGAAATTGACATATCTTTGACTGTGGATGCAATTGTTGCAAGCTCTTGTTCTACTTTCTTGATTTTCTTCTTCAAATCATTGGTAAGAGATTCAGATGATGAAAAGGTATGTGTGACTGCTTCTGCGAATTTTTCCTAGTTATCAAGAATCTTTAAAAGAGCTTGATTTTGGGCCACAACATTCTCTGCTTGCCAATTTAAAGCTGCTTCTGCAGACGAAACTTGTTTTCGGGTTCCATCTGAATTGGTTCCAACAGGAGTTTTGATTTTCCATACATGTTTTGTGTTGGCCTGGGGGTGGTCAAAGTTTTCTAATGGAGGAAAATCTTGAACATAAGAGGATGAAGGTCTGTCAATAGTGTAACAGGGTAAAGGTTTTTGTGTTTGGGTTTGTGTGAAAGGAGTAGGATGATATTTATGCAATTAAGGGAGGATATTCTGGTAGTATGGAATCAATGGAGGTTTGGGCTCATGGTTAGAATCTTGTTTAGGCTTGGATTTTTTGCATGGAGGAGGAGAAGACTGACATTTCTGTTTTTTGGTTTTGGGATAAAAGATATAATAGTCAAATTTTCCAGAAGGTTCTCCCAAGAGGTCTACTTCAGGATCACCAGCTTCATATCTTTCTTTCAAGCTTTGCTGGAGAGATTTTTCCTTTCGTCCTTTCGGTTGATCATCATCATCAATTGATTCGTCTTTGCATTCATCACAATCATAAATATCCCACCATATATGACCAGAGGATGATTTTCCTTCATAATAAGGTTTTCCTTCTTCACAAAATGCTTTAATTACAAGACCTTTTTCAGCAACATATGATACAGGCTGCAACATTGCCATCTGGGTAGGAAAGACTGTTATATCCTTCTTTTCTGGTGGAGCCTTCAGAAATCTTGTCTCTACTTCTCCATTTTCTTTCCTGATAAAGAAAGGATAATTGGACTGGATCGGCTGAATTGCTTGGTGTAGTGACTCGTACTTCGTGATCCATGACTTTGGGAAAAGGGAAATCATCTGGTCCCTTGTAAGCTATCTAGGGACAAATGTACACATCGAAGTTAATCTCGAGTCAACTTGAATAGGTAATGCATCATCAGTTTGAGCAATTTCTGGAATAGGCACATCAAAGGCATGATTTTGGAGCCTATAAACAAGCTAATAATGGAGTGTAGCTGCATAAGTATCTCGTACTTGAGAAGCTTCAGTAATCTAAACTTGAACCTTGAGAGCATCACAAAGATGGGAATCTTTTAAAGGCATATTGAAATTTGGAAATAATGTGACAAAAACAATTCCAGCATTCAAATTTGTTTGGATAGTTCCTATGACTGCATGTTGATACTCCAAAAATCTGGAGTCAAGAAGTGCCATTTTGTAGACTGCAGGGAGTCCCTTTCTTCCATGGAAGGTTAATGCCAACCTTACAGCACCAAAGTGGAGATGAGTATACCCTTGCTTTTGCCATGAGTTAACAAATTCCCTAGGAAGGGAAAGAGTAATGAAGTTTTCACCATCACTTGCTAGAATATTGAACTAGTCAAACTTAGAAGCTTGAACGTATTCTTTTACAGTAGAAGGATGAGAAGGACCAATATATTTTTTTATGGTTTTTTGAAAGAAGATTGGGGTTTATTAAATATAGTGTAGGGATTTACAATAGGGAAATCAGTAATGGGGATTTTACTATCTTCAGGTACATGGGAGATTTCATATAAATAATCTAGTCTATTTGTTGTGGATCTACGAAGGGAAGGATCAAAAGGGAATTTAGAGGTATCACTCTCTACAGAGGATGTGGTAGCCATAATGGTTTTCAACAAAAAGAGTTATTTTCCACAAACCTAACAGGACCACACTACCAACTTTTGGCTAAAAAGTTCACAAGGTGACACTAGAAAACTAGCTTCTTTGGTTCGCTTAAAAATAGACTCCTTAGTGTTCTTCTTGATTACATAGTCTAGCTTTCTGATATGATTAATACAGAGGATCCACTTATTGTGGCAATTGTAAATCACAGAGCATACTAATCAAGACAATAATCAAAGGAGATGAAAACGTTATATGGCTCTGATACCAAATATAGAGGACATACAGAAAGACACACAGAATATAGAGGTAGACACAAAGATTCAAAAGGGTGTAAGAAGAGGATTAATTTGACATTTCGACTAATGTTTAATAGATTTCTTGTGCATACATTTATGTCAACTATTTGACAATTGCTCTGGGTTCTAGACATGCCACTCTGTCCATTGCCATA
This sequence comes from Quercus lobata, assembly GCF_001633185.2. Lineage (NCBI taxonomy): Eukaryota > Viridiplantae > Streptophyta > Magnoliopsida > Fagales > Fagaceae > Quercus > Quercus lobata. Next base: position 74,350,394 of record NC_044908.1, read on the forward strand.
ATATTATATGATGAATTCATTATTAGCTAAGATTTTCCTCATAGCCTTTGAATTTGCTCATGTATGACTGATGAGAATGCAAATTGTCATATTTTTCTCCCTTAATGTTTATTCTTTTAAATTTATTTGGTGCCTAGATGTACTCATTATTCTTATATTTTGATTTAGGATGCAAATGGAGGCATTCAGTGCAAAACGTAGCTAATTGGGCGATTCTAGACATCTTTGACATCGCTTCGTAATCTAGGCATGACTCTCTCATCCAAGCTTCGATTGAGATGATTCAAGATGCTATGGAATGCCAAGACAAAGCTCTACAACTTT